>NC_042615.1:837058560-837123990 GCF_901001135.1 Rhinatrema bivittatum
CTAACCCTGACACCAGGGGTGTTGTGATCTTCCTGTACACAGTGCCCTATTCTATACCAGGAGTGTTGTGATCTTCCTGCACACAGTGCCCTAACCCTGACACCAGGGGTTTGTGATCTTCCTGCACACAGTGCCCTATCTCTATTAATACCAGGAGTGTTGTGATCTTCCTGCACACAGTGCCCTAACCCTGACACCAGGGGTGTTGTGATCTTCCTGCACACAGTGCCCTATCCCTATTAATACCAGGAGTGTTGTGATCTTCTGCACACAGTGCCCTAACCCTGGCACCAGGGGTGTTGTGATCTTCCTGCACACAGTGCCCTATCCCTATTAATACCAGGAGTGTTGTGATCTTCCTGCACACAGTGCCCTAACCCTGGCACCAGGGGTGTTGTGATCTTCCTGCACACAGTACCCTAACCCTGACACCAGGGGTGTTGTGATCTTCATATACACAGTGCCCTATCCCTATTAATACCAGGAGTGTTGTGATCTTCCTGCACACAGTGCCCTAACCCTGGCACCAGGGGTGTTGTGATCTTCCTGCACGCAGTGCCCTATCCCTATTAATACCAGGAGTGTTGTGATCTTCCTGCACTCAGTGCCCTATCCCTAATACCAGGGGTGTTGTGATCTTCCTGCACTCAGTGCCTTTTTTCTATTAATACCAGGAGTGTTGCGATCTTCCTGCACTCAGTGCCTTATTTCTATTAATACCAGGAGTGTTGTGATCTTCCTGCACTCAGTGCCCTAACCCTGACACCAGGGGTGTTGTGATCTTCCTACACACAGTGCCCTGTCCTATACCAGGAGTGTTGTGATCTTCCTGCACTCAGTGCCCTATCCCTAATACCAGGGGTGTTGTGATCTTCCTGCACTCAGTGCCTTTTTTCTATTAATACCAGGAGTGTTGTGATCTTCCTGCACTCAGTGCCTTATTTCTATTAATACCAGGAGTGTTGTGATCTTCCTGCACACAGTGCCCTGTCCTATACCAGGAGTGTTGTGATCTTCCTGCACACAGTGCCCTAACCCTAACACCAGGGGTGTTGTGATCTTCCTGCACACAGTGCCCTATCCTATACCAGGAGTGTTGTGATCTTCCTGCACACAGTGCCCTAACCCTGACACCAGGGGTGTTGTGATCTTCCTGTACACAGTGCCCTGTCCCTGACACCAGGGGTGTTGTGATCTTCCTGCACACAGTGCCCTAACCCTGACACCAGGGGTGTTGTGATCTTCCTACACACAGTGCCCTATTCTATACCAGGTGTGTTGTGATCTTCCTGCACACAGTGCCCTAACCCTGACACCAGGGGTGTTGTGATCTTCCTGCACACAGTGCCCTATCCCTATTAATACCAGGAGTGTTGTGATCTTCCTGCACACAGTGCCCTAACCCTGGCACCACGGGTGTTGTGATCTTCCTGCACACAGTGCCCTATCCCTATTAATACCAGGAGTGTTGTGATCTTCCTGCACACAGTGCCCTAACCCTGGCACCAGGGGTGTTGTGATCTTCCTGCACACAGTACCCTAACCCTGACACCAGGGGTGTTGTGATCTTCATGTACACAGTGCCCTATCCCTATTAATACCAGGAGTGTTGTGATCTTCCTGCACTCAGTGCCCTATCCCTAATACCAGGGGTGTTGTGATCTTCCTGCACTCAGTGCCTTATTTCTATTAATACCAGGAGTGTTGTGATCTTCCTGCACTCAGTGCCTTTTTTCTATTAATACCAGGAGTGTTGTGATCTTCCTGCACGCAGTGCCCTAACCCTGATACCAGGGGTGTTGTGATCTTCCTGCACTCAGTGCCCTAACCCTGACACCAGGGGTGTTGTGATTTTCCTACACACAGTGCCCTGTCCTATACCAGGAGTGTTGTGATCTTCCTGCACACAGTGCCCTAACCCTAACACCAGGGGTGTTGTGATCTTCCTGCACACAGTGCCCTATCCTATACCAGGAGTGTTGTGATCTTCCTGCACACAGTGCCCTAACCCTGACACCAGGGGTGTTGTGATCTTCCTGCACACAGTGCCCTGTCCCTGACACCAGGGGTGTTGTGATCTTCCTGCACACAGTGCCCTAACCCTGACACCAGGGGTGTTGTGATCTTCCTGCATGCAGTGCCCTATCCCGCCTGCATTACTAGTGAGAGGCTGGCTTCACAGACAGGGGGGAGCTGCCTGACCCTCACTCCTCCCCTCCCCCATGTCCCAGCCAGTGAATGGTGTGTGGGTGAGGGGGGGGGAGGATGGTGAAGTCTGAGACAGCTCCTTCCCTGCATTACTAGTGAGAGGCTGGCTTCACAGACAGGGGGGAGCTTCCTGACCCTCACTCCTCCCCTCCCCATGTCCCAGCCAGTGAATGGTGTGTGGGTGAGGGGGGGGGGGGGGGAGGATGGTGAAGGGTGAGACAGCTCCTTCCCTGCATTACTAGTGAGAGGCTGGCTTCACAGACAGGGGGGAGCTTCCTGACCCTCACTCCTCCCCTCCCCATGTCCCAGCCAGTGAATGGTGTGTGGGTGGGGTGGGGGAGGATGGTGAAGGGTGAGACAGCTCCTTCCCTGCATTACTAGTGAGAGGCTGGCTTCACAGACAGGGGGGAGCTTCCTGACAAAAATAACAAAATAATAAACAAACAAGTTCTAGTCACATGAGTGATGATCATCACGTTACGTTTTTTTGTCAAGCTTCCAACTGTTTCCATTTCACATCCCCCCAACCATTACCTCAGTGGGAACCTTGGTAACATCAATAGATAAGAGCACAGGCAGCCAATAGGAATACATACATACATATTCATTCCTAAGTGACCTTTACTGACCTGGGAAGTGTCAACACTTTGTTTCATTTTCTGTTGGTGTTCGTGAGTTTCCAGTTCCATTTCCCATGCCCCCAACCATCACCTCAGTGGGAACCTTGGTAACATCAATAGATAAGAGGGCAGCCAGCCAATAGGAACACATATTCATTCCTAACTGACCTTTACTGACCTGGAAAGTGTCAATTTGTATCATTTCCCGTTAGTGCGCACTAACACGATTTAACGATTTTTAACGATTAATCGTTAGAATTTCTATTGTATTGTGTTCTATAACGATTTAAGACGATACTAACATTATCGGTCGATAATTTTAATCGTTGAAAAACGATTCACATCCCTAGCTGCACATAAAAATATGCATGCAACATGGTTTTACGCTCAGTAATATATAATAAATACTCAGATACTCATTTTATTCAAAATCTTCAGAATATACCACTGAAATATTCACGGAATTTCAAGTTAATGCGAAAAAAATAAATCAGAAGGAAAAATTAAGAATATCTAGGACTGTAGTCCACAATTTACAGGGAAGCAACAGTAAAATCAACTTATGACGCTGAGTGGGCTGTTTGGGGCATAGAGAGCAAGTATTAGTTGTAGGAGCTACTTTTTTCCTTAAGTTCCACTGTGAATAAAGCTGATGATGATATTGATGTAGAACAACTTAAGCGCTTTCTGTTTGGGAGAGAGTATAAATGAAGACTCTGTACGCCCTGTAGGATACTTCTTGTAGTGTAATAATATTGATTAGGGATGTGCAGAGCAAAAGTTTAAGTTCATATGTCCATATGTCCAAAGGGGGTCCCATTTCCGGTCAATATGGACATAAACAGAAATCAATGAGTTGAGTATATGTCCATATGTGCAAATAAAAATTTAAACCCCTCACCCTCCTTAATCCCCCCCCCCAAAAAACTTACCACAACTCCCTGGTGGTCCAGCGGGGTCAGGACGCCATTTCTGACCAACTTTGCAAGGAGCACGTGACATCAGCGTCACGTCGGAGTGACGCGGCGTCACGTGATTCCCCGCGAGTTCCCTCCGGCACCCTCGTTCGGCCCAAAGGAACTTTTGGCCAGCTTGGGGGGGCCTCCTGACACCCCCAAGCTGGCCAAAAGTTCCTTTTGTGCCGAACGAGGATCCCGGAAGCGACCCCGCGGGGAATCACGTGACGCCGCGTCACTCCGACGTGGCGCCAATGTCACGTGCTCCTCGCAAAGAATTTCAGAAATGGCGTCCTCACTCCTCGCTGGATCACCAGGGAGTTGTGGTAAGTCTTTGGGGGGGATTAAGGAAGGTGAGGGGTTTACATTTTTATTTTGGATCAACAATCGCGATTTCCAACTTATTCAACATAGCTATGTTGAATAAGTTGGAAATCCGATCGTTTATGTCTCATCACTTTTTTAAGTTAAAAAAAAAAAGTAGCGTTTTACATTTATGTTCAATACGAATGCACACCCCTAATATTGATCTTTATCTGAATTATAAGGGCAAACAGTCATTTGTACTTTTATACAAAGTGTGGGAGGAGGTACTCCAGGGGGCAGAGATGAGACTTCCATGTTTTCTTTTTGATGTCAGAAAGTGAGCATTAGTGAAGCTGCACAAGTTCTTTCCTATGAGGATCAGGTGTAACTCTGTGCCAGTGATTCTCTGCCTGTAACAGCCACTTACCTGAGCATTATCACAGCACACTAATGCTCATTGCTTTGAGAGTGCAGGATAAAGTCTGCACATTAAAGACACACACAGACCTTAGCCCAGCACAATGTTATAAAATGACCCTCTAAAGGAGGGAGCAGCTGTAGATATTTACAGAAGAGTAAATAGAGTGGATGCTCATATTCAGCTGAAGAGGTAAAGAGACTCAGTCTGTGCCTTCCTGCTAAAGCTGAGCAGGGTGCATCTCCTCTCATGCAGGGGTAAGCCCTGCTCCTCCTATGCAAGGCTGAAGGGCTCCTCTGATATTCCAAGAGAGCAGCAGGATTCCTGGCCCAGTTATCAGTGCTTGTTCCTTGTGGGGAACACAAGAGAGGCCGATTCTGTCCTGCCCGTGAGGTTAAGTCCATCAGTATACTGCTTTTGGACCACCAAGCCAAGACCCTGGGGCTGCCTCTTTCCCCACAGTATAATTTTATTTATTTATTTATTTATTTATTTAAGGTTTTTATATACCGGCAATCATGAGAACATATCTTGCTGGTTTATATGAAACGGGAGTGCATTAAATACATCAAACTAGAACTAAGGTGACCAAAGGTACAGTTACAATTAACAGGGGTAGCAGAACTTGGAGAAGAGGAAGAAATAGGAAAGAATAAATGGTTAAACGATATACAAGTCAAATTACAAGTTATGTACAAATGACATGATTAATGGCTGAATGTTTTGAGGAGTCCTTGCATTGTGTCCTTGGATTGTGTCATTAGATTGTGTCTGGGAAAGCTTGCTTGAATAACCAAGTCTTAAGTCTTTTCCTAAAAGTTAGGAGGCATGGTTCCAATCTGAGATCTGTGGGCAAGGAATTCCACAGAAGGGGGCCAGCTGTGGAGGTGGCACGATCTCTTAGGGTAATGTGTCTAGTCGTTTTCACAGGGGGAACTTGGAGTGTGCCTCTATAAACATCTCTGGTAGGTCTTGTCGAGTTGTATACTTGGAGAGGAAATTGAAGATCGAGGGAAGTGCATTGATGTATAGTTTTGCTGCAGAGATGTCCAGGTGAGCTGGGGCTGCCGGGGAGCCTGCGTTGGGTCCTGCTCTGGGCTTTAGCAATCAGGGCTGGTGCAAGAGTATTTGGCACCCGCCCCTCTCCCTTACCTATAGGTGGCAGCTCCAGCTCGCTCTCCTATCCTTGGTGGTATTGTCTCTGGTACAGACGCCCTCTAGGCCGCTTGCTGGCAGGAATTTTCTGTCCCACAAAATGTTGGCCCTCTAGGTGACTGCATAGTTTACCAAATGGAAGCTCTGGCCCTGTCGGGAATCCCTTTCTGCCCCAGGAAAGCCACAGCATGTTAATGTGAAGCACCTTCCTCTGTAGCATCCCCTGCTCCCCACACTGCCTCTGCTGGGGCTCCCTTCTGTCCCCCAACTTCATCTAAGGAAGCCTCAGGCCAGGCTGGAACAGCTTCTTCTTCAGCCTTCTTACACTGCCCGGCGCGCAGCTGCCAAGGGGGAGCCATTCTTACTGGGGAGATTTTCAGCACACGCCCTCTGTGCCCCCCAGCCATCAACCTTTGCCTCTTAGGCAGCACCTCTCAAAAGCCATGCCGCTAGATAAAAGCGATCTACCTGATCGAAACAGACCAGTCACTGATGAAGCAGATTCAGTAACACCAGGAGATGGAGTGGAGCTTCTATTGTCAGGTTGACGAGGTCTGCAAACCACGGCTGCCGAGGCCACTCGGGAGCCACCAAGATAACTTCCGCAGGGTGATTCTCTATGCGACAAAGGACCTTGCCTATCAGAGGCCAAGGAGGAAAAACATACAAAAGGATTGACGTCGGCCAGGGCAGTGCCAAGTCATCCACCCCTTCCACTCCCGGTTCCCTGTGGCGTGCAAAGAAGCGAGGAGCCTTGGCGTTCTGGAAGGTTGCCATCAGATCCATGGCTGGCTGACCCCACCTGTTGCAGATGAGCTGGAAGGCACTGTCCGTCAGTTTCCATTCTCCGGGGTCGAGCTGATGTCTGCTCAGAAAGTCCGCTTCGCTCTGCCCATTGAAGTAGAAGTTGAGCTTCTAATGCCACCGGGCGACTCCGGGTCCCTCCTTGACGATTGATGTAAGCCATCGTAGTCGCATTGCCGGACAGGATCCTGACCACTTTTCCCGGAACTAGAGGGAGGAAGGCCCTCAGCGCTAGATGTACCGCTCTGGTCTCCAGACGATTGATCGACCAATGGGACTCAGTCACGGACCAGCGTCCCTGCACTGACTGACACAAACATACCGCTCCCCAGCCAGAGAGGCTCGCGTCCGTGGTGACCACTGTCCAATCCGGAGCTACAATCGAAACCCCCTTGATAAGATTGTCCGAGTGTAACCACCATCCCAGGCTGGACCTCGCAATAGCCAGTCAGAGGCAATGAAAGATGGAACTGCTTGGAGACCGGACTCCAGCGGGAAAGCAACACCGATTGTAAGGGATGCGCATGTGTGGAAACCCACGAAACCAATTCTAGTGTGGATGCCATGGAACCAATCAACTGCAGATAGTCCCACACTATCTGTGGCTGCATTTGTACCAGGGCCACGACTTGCCCTCGTAATTTGCAACAACGGTCTATGGACAGGAAAACCCTGCCTTGCCACGTGTTGAATAATGCTCCCAAATATTCCAGAGACTGAGAGGGATTGAGCTGACTCTTGGTCGTGTTGACCACCCAGCCGAGGGAGTGCAACAGTTGTAGTACCCGCTGGATCGCGGAGCGGCAAAGCTCCTCGGATTTTGCTCGGATCAACCAATCATCCAGGTACGGATGAACTACGAGTCCCTCTCGCCGGAACTGCGCCGCCACTACCACCATTATCTTGGCGAACGTTCTGGGGGCTGTCACGAGCCCAAATGGTAATGCTTGAAATTGGTAATGCTTTCCAAACACAAAGAACCTGAGATATTTCTGGTGATCCTTCCGAATTCCAATGTGAAGGTACGCCTCCGTGAGATCCAGCAAGGCCAGAAACTCTCCCGGTCATACCAAAGCAATCACAGACCTCAGGGTCTCCATGCAAAAGCATGGTATCCACAGGCAGCAGTTCACCTCTTTTAGCTTGAGAATGGGTCGAAAGGAACCCTCTTTCTTTGGAACGACAAAGTATATGGAGTAGTGTCCTCTTCGTTGCTCCAAGATGGGAACTGGAACAATGGCCCCCAGGTATACCAACCGGACCAGCGTCTGATGGACTGCTTCTCACTTGTCTGCATGCCTGCACGGGGATGGAAAGAACCTCGGTCTGGGCTGGCGAGCAAAATCTAAGGCGTAGCCATGTCTTATCACTGAGAGTACCCACTGGTCTGTCATGATCGTGGTCCATGCCTCATAAAAGAGGGATAGCCTGCCCCCTACCTTCAGCACTTGAGGGATGGACCGGCAGACCATCATTGCGCCGACTTACCGCCAGGGGTAGAAGAGGTGGAAGCAGGTCTGCCAAAGTGTCGACCCCGAAAGGGCTGAGACTGCTGTCTACCCCCTGAATGAAAGGAGATCGACTGTGTACTAAGGCAAGGAGCCCGAGACTTAAGGTTACTCCTAAATCTAGACCTGGATGAGAAGGACCCTTGGACCGCGACTTGTCCTCTGGTAGGCGGTATCCTTTATTCTCACCCAGTAACTGTATCATGTCATCCAACTCTTTGCCGAAAAGAGGTTTCCCTTAAAGGGTAAAAAGCCCAGATGAGACTTGGAGGCACTGTCCGCCGACCAGTTCCTTAGCCACAAGAGCCGCCAGGCTGAGACGGCTGACACCATGGAGCGCATCGAAGTTCTAAGGAGATCATGCAATGCATCCGCACTGTATGCGACTACCGCCTCTAGACATCCGGCTAGTCTGGCTTCTTCCTCCGACAGGCCCTCATTGGTGAACAGCCTGAAAAAAACCCAAGAGACTTAGGAAGAATAGTCAATCAGGGGATTATTTGTTCCTGTTTGCTTCCTTCCTTTGTTTAAGTTTATTGAAAAAAAAAAAAGAATCAGTCTTGCAGGAAGAAAGGTCCGCGGTTCCCAGGGGGTTTGTTAGGTCCTGAGGGGACCAACCCCCTGGTCGAGCAGATTGCTGGGGCAAGGGGTCGAGGACCCTGCTTCTTCAAGCCCAGCAGGGGTGATACCGGGGAGCCTGCCTCACTCACCCCCACTGGGACAATCCAGCACTCCTCGAGGGACAGCTCCGGAGGTACAAAAAAAAAAAGTTTCCTCACTCCGAAGGCCAGCAAATCTTCACAAGAGAGCACTGTTCTGTTTGTATGTCTCACATTGAATGTCAAAGTGGCCCCTAACCCCCTACACTAATACCTAAACCTCACCTCGAGTTACTAGGTGGGCCTAACATAGGGATACAAATACCTGTCTAGGGAGAGGACACTATGGCTAGGTTCTCTCTCTCTCTCTCTCTCTCTCTCATCACACTATATAATCTGGTGCTATCGCATGCATTAAAGACATTTTCACATGCAATAAGCCCTTATCGCATTTTGATAAATGACCCCCCTTAGTCTTTAAAAAAACTATATAAAACATACTAACTCCCTCACATGGTTCCAGTCCTTCTGCATCTAATTCTGTATATTATACGGTGTATTCTGTTGTGGTCCCGACCACTTCCCTCATGTTCGGAGTCAGGCCCACTTACCATCTCTTCAGGTCTCGCAGGATTCCGCGGGGATCTGGGCTCGACAGGGCCTCCGCCCGAGGAGTTCTCCCGAGGAGGGCGCCATTGCAGGCCTATCCGTGCCTGGCCTCGCGCGCACGCGAGAAGGGTTCTCTTAAGCGCACAGCACCCGGAAGCCCGGCTCCGCCTCTTTTGCTGATGTCACGCCCCGCTCCCGATTTAACCGGCGTCCAGTCCTCCACTAGACGCCTTGTAACGAGGTTCCCTGCTGACTAGTTGCTTCCTGTTCCTGTCTTGCTGACTCTTGTCGTGTCCTTTTGCCTAACGGACTTCTCTGCTAGCCTGCTGCCTGCCTTGATCCCGGTTTGCCTATAGGACTTCTCTGCTAGCCTGCCGCCTGGCTTGATCCCGGCTTCGCCACGGACTTCTCTGCTAGCCGGTCGCCTGCCTATACCCCGGTTGCCACAGACTCCTCTGCCAGCCTGCCTGCCTGCCGCCAGTCCTGGTCCCGGGTTGCCTCGCAGCCTTCTCTGTTAACCCGCCTCCTGCAGCTACTCAGGTCTGCTTCGCGACCCAGCCTCCAGCTCAACGCCGGTGCAGACTCCGCCTACCTCTCTGATCTGCCTGCCAGCCAGCCACCTCCCTTGCTCCCGGTGGCTTTCTCTCTGAACTACCTGGCCTCTCTCCTGACCGCCCACGGACTTGTCATCTCTGGACTTCCTGGACTACTCTAGCCACAGGGCCTGGGTCCCTATGGGCCCCTCCCGGGGGTATTCCAGGCTCCGGGTATCGTTGCCAGGCACTGACTCGGCCCCCGGTCTGCCCCGTGTTCCACCTGCAGGCCGGCCCAAGGGTCTACTTCTTGTTTTACCTCAGCCCAGTCACAACAGTTTGCAAGGCCATGGACCCGGCGGAGGCTCCCAGTCTTCAGGCCATCCCTGGGATGGCGCAACGCCTCCAACAAAAACAGCATTGTATTGATACCCTTGCTGCCACCGTGGAACAGCTGGTCTCCCGCCTGGAGACATCACCGCCGAACCCGCCTCCAGTGCCACCTCCCGTTCCGGTCCCCAGCTCCACATCAATAACCCAGTTGCCTGCTCCGACTCGCTACGCTGGGGACACCAAAGCATGCCGAGGCTTCCTGAACCAGTGCTACGTCCGGTTCACACTTCTGCCGGCACAGTTTCCCTCAGACTCCGTTAAGGTGGCTTATATCTTTTCCTTACTGGATGGTAAGGCACTGGACTGGGCTTCTGCCATGTGGGAATGACAGGACCCCCTTCTACATAACCTCCAGGAATTTGTTCTTAACTTCCGCCAAGCTTTCGACGATCCAGCTCATCAAACCACAGCCGTCTCTGAACTTTTGCACCTCAGGCAAGGTGTGCGTTCCGTGGCGGACTATACCATAGACTTCCGCACCCTTGCCATGGAGGTCGGTTGGCGGGATGACTGCCTTAGGGGGATCCTTCTTGAGGGCCTGGCTAGCCGCATCAAGGATGAGCTGGCCGGTCGGGATCTCTCGGATGACCTCAATGATTTAATCGACATAGCTGGTATAGTGGATCGCCGGCTACAGCAACAAGACAAGGAGACGAGTTCCTTTCGTAGGTTCCTCCGGTCTCCCAGGGTCACGCCTGGCCCATGGTACCCAGGGCACCACCTGCTTCCTCCACGCCAGGGGAGCCAATGCAATTGGGCAGATCTCCATTGACTGCGGAGGAGAAGATGAGGCACCGGACCCAGGGCCTTTGTCTGTACTGCGGAGGAAAGGGACACTTTCTTACCAGCTGCCCAGAGCGTCCGGGAAACGGCCATGCCTAGGTCTTCCTGAGGAGCTACTCCTAGGCTATACGGGCTCAGCTCCTCAATGCACCATATCGGTGAAACTCAAATACCCCGGAGGGGAACTTCAGACTCGAGCCTTCATCGACTCTGGGGCCGAGGGTAACTTCATAGTAGCGGACTTGGTAAACCAGCTATCGCTACCCACGCGGCCCAAAGACCCTCCTCTGCGCATCTCGTCTATCTGAGGCACCTTGCTTCCTGGGACCATCTCCTGCTGCACGGACCCATTGACTCTCCAGAACGGACTGCTCCATTCGGAGGAGATCTCGCTACTAGTTTTGGAACGGGCAGTTCACCCCTTGATCCTCAGACTACCGTGGCTACGCCGCCATTCTCCAGTGATTCAATGGGACACCCTTCAGCTGACCCAGTGGAGTCCCTTCTGTTTCACACACTGTCTGCAGATCCCGCGTCCTCCACCATCGATCCAGATTTGTTCTTCTCTCCTACTGCCAGAACCGTACCACGCCTTCGTGGATGTATTCTCCAAGGAGATAGCTGAGATCCTCCCTCAACACCGACCGTTTGACTGCCCCATTGACCTGCTCCCCGGTACTACACCTCCCTGGGGCCGAATATACCCATTGTCCTTGCCGGAGACGGCCGCCATGTCCCAGTACATTGCTGAGAACCTTGCTAAGGGCTTCATTCGCCCCTCTCGGTCCTCCGCCGGGGCCGACTTCTTTTTTTGTGGGAAAGAAGGACGGCTCACTCCGCCCTTGTATTGACTATCGAGGCCTAAAATGCCATTACCAAGAGAGACCGCTACCCACTTCCGCTAATCCCCGAACTCTTGGATAGACTCCAAGGGGCCAAACTTTTCACTAAGCTAGATCTTCGAGGGGCCTATAACCTTGTCCGCATACGCCCCGGAGATGAATGGAAGACTGCCTTCAACACCAGGGACAGGCATTACGAATACCTGGTAATGCCCTTCGGACTTTGTAACGCCCCGGCAGTCTTCCAGAACCTCATGAACGAGGTCTTGCGTGAAATGCTACATTCACATGTCATTGTGTACTTAGATGATGTCCTGATCTTTTCCAAGGATCTGGAATCCCATCGTCGGCACGTCAGATAAGTTTTACAAGCCCTAAGGGACAATCACCTTTACGCCAAGCTGGAGAAATGCGTCTTCGAGGCAGAATCGTTACCCTTCATGGGGTACATCATCTCGTCCACAGGTTTCCGGATGGACGCCGAGAAGGTCTCTGCCATTACGAACTGGCCCAGTCCGGTTGGTCTCAAGGTTCTGCAAAGGTTCCTGGGGTTTGCTAATTTTTACAGACACTTCATCCCTCGCTACTCCCATCGAGTCGCTCCCCTCACTGCTCTGACCCGTAAGGGAGCCGATGTCAAGTCCTGGCCCGATACTGCCATCAAGGCCTTTGCAGATTTGAAAGAAGCATTCTTGGCCGACACCTGTCTCCACCATCCGGATCCTGCACGTCCCTTCATAGTTGAGGTAGACACCTCCAGTTTTGTCGTCGGGGCAGTCCTCAGTCAACACTCCTCATCGGGCCAACTCTTACCCTGCTCATATTATTCCAAGAAGTTCTCGCCAGCCGAGGCCAATTACTCCATTGGGGATATAGAACTCCTTGCCATCAAGCTTGCCTTCGAGGAGTGGAGGCAATGGCTCAAAGGAGCTAACCACCCGGTCACGGTATATACCGACCATAAAAAGTTGGAGTTCTTGTCTCAAGCTCAACGCCTGAATCCCCGTCAGGCTCGATGGTCCCTATTCTTTAGCCGCTTCGACTTCACGCTACACTACCACCCTGCTGCAAAGAACATCCTGGCCGACGCCCTGTCCCGGGCCTCCCTGTCTGAGGAGGATCTGGAGCCTCCCCAGTTCATCCTAGACCCCGACAAAGTCCGACTGTCAGCCATGACTGTGCTCACACAAGATAGAACCGTGGTTCCCCGACGCGATCGTGTGAAGGTTCTGCATTGGGCCCACGACTCCCTCACAGGGGGCCATGCCGGTCAGGAACGAACGTTGGAGCTCCTTAACCTGTTCTACTGGTGGCCCAACGTGCGGCAGGACGTCCGCACCTACGTGAATTCTTGCCCTACCTGTGCCCAGCAGAAGCCCAGTCCAGGACCTCCGTGCGGCCTCCTGCAACCGCTCCCGATTCCCACGGAACCATGGACCCATCTCGCTACGGACTTCATGGTCATTCTACCACTTCACGCGGGAAGACTGTAATCTGGGTCACCGTGGATCGCTTCTCCAAGATGGCCCACTTTGTGCCCTTGCCCAAATTGCCATCTGCACCTGAACTGGCCCTTCTCTTTGCACAGCACATCTTCCGAATCCATGGGCTCCCCCTGGACATCGTCTCGGACCGGGGGCCCCAATTCACCGCTCAGTATTGGAGGGCTCTCTGCAAATGCTTTAAAGTCCAACTCAGCTTCTCCACCGCCTTCCATCCGCAAAGCAATGGACAATCCGAAAGGATGAACCGCACCCTAAAAACCTTTTTACGCGCCTTCATTAATGAGAGGCAGGACAACTGGACTGAGCTCTTACCCTGGGCCGAGTTCGCGTACAATAACCAGTGCGATGCCGCTAATGGAGCATCACCTTTCCAGGTGGTGTATGGAAAAAAGCTCAAACCTCCGCTACCTATCACCACACCCAGTGCCTCTCCAGCCGCCCAACTCACCGCTCAGCAACTGCAGACTCTTTGGCAGACCACCCAGGCCAAGTTAGGCACGTCTGCCACCTCGGCCAAGCAAGTGGCCAACCGCCATCGACGACCTGCCCCTGTGTACCAGCCCGGGGACCGGGTCTGGCTTAGTACTAAAAACATCCACCTGAGGCTGCCCTCTAAGAGATTCGCGCCCAAGTTCTGTGGACCCTTCCGGGTAGCCGAGAGGGTGGGCCTTGTCTCCTACTGACTGCGGTTGCCATCCTCCCTGCGGATCCACAATGTCTTCCACGTCTCTCTCCTAAAGCCATTGGTTCTCTCTCGCTTCCACCGCCGACCCCCGGACACACCGGCTACACCCATAGCCGAGGATCCCACGTTCCAGGTATGCAACGTGGTCGACGTACGGTTCTGCAATCGAAGATGGGAATACCTCCTAGCCTGGGAGGGTTGCGGCGATGAAGATAATACCTGGGAGCCTGCCCGCAACATCCTGGATAAATCCCTCCTTCGGCAGTTTCACCTGGACCATCCCGAGAAGTCTGGTCCTCTGAAGAGGGGCTGTAAAAGGGGGGGGGGGGGGGGGGGGGGTACTGTTGCGGTCCCGACCACTCCCCTCATGTTCGGGGTCAGGCCTGCTTACCGTCTCTTCAGTTCTCGCAGGATTCCGTGGGGATCCGGGCTCGACAGGGCCTCCGCCCGAGGAGTTCTCCCGAGGAGGGCGCCATTACAGGCCTATCCGTGCCTGGCCTCGCGCGCACGCTTGGAGGGTTCTCTTAAGCGCACAGCACCCGGAAGCCTGGCTCCGCCTCTTCTGCTGATGTCATGCCCCGCTCCCGATTTAACCGGGGTCCAGTCCTCCACCAGATGCCTTGCAACGAGGTTCCCTGCTGACTAGTTGCTTCCTGTTCCTGTCTTGCTGACTCTTGTCGTGTCCTTGGTTCCTGATCCCGTTTTGCCTAACGGACTTCTCTGCTAGCCTGCTACCTGCCGCCAGTCCTGTTCCCGGGTTGCCTCGCGGCCTTCTCTGTTAACCCGCCGCCTGCAGCTACTCAGGTCTGCTTCGCGGCCCAGCCTCCAGCTCACCGCCGGTGCAGACTCCGCCTACCTCTCTGATCTGCCTGCCAGCCAGCCACCTCCCTTGCTCCCAGTGGCTTTCTCTCTGAACTACCTGGCATCTCTCCTGACCACCCACGGACTTGCCCTCTCTGGACTTCCTGGACTGCTCTAGCCCCAGGGCCTGGGTCCCTACGGGCCCCTCCCGGGGGGATTCCAGGCTCCGGGTATCCTTGTCAGGCACTGACTCCGACCCCCGGTCTGCCCCGTGTTCCACCTGCAGGCCGGCCCAAGGGTCCACTTCTTGTTTTACCTCAGCCCAGTCACAACATATTCTGCATTTAACAGCCAATTGTTACTGTGAAACTAACTACATCAAATAAAAGGATAATTTGTTTTCTGTATCTCTTCTTCTTCTTCTTCTTTCTTTTATAATTGAAAGAACAATTTCACTATAAATCCTTTCATTCAATTCTTTTTCTTGTTAATATCTTTTCACACCTTTGGGTTCCTTCTCAAATTATTTATTGAGCATATACGGATATTCTTTAGATACAGTTTTATCCACTGTATAATATTTCCTGTATATTATTCTTTTATCTCCGCAGTTTCATAGCATGTATAGCGATTAGGCTGTTAAAGAAGCATCTTCTTTACAGTGACTGTCATTGAAGTGTTTATCATTGTAATACTATACACTATACAATGCACAGTTTTATTACCATTCAATATTTTCAAAATAAAAAAATAATCTCTTCACTCAAACAGTAGTAATCTATATCCTAATGAAAGCTGTGATAATACGCGGTACAGCTTTTATAATTATCAATTAATCTTTTCTATCAACTACCTTACCTGGGCAGGAACCCTCACATATCAACATACATATACTCTCATTCACTCTGTTTATTGTGGTTGTTCTTTCATTAATTTCTCAGTTTTTTATACTATTAACTAGGCCTCGAATACAGAGAACCAGCATAGCACCTCTGTACAGGAAAATTGTTTCTTACCTGCTAATTTTCGTTCCTGTAGTACCATGGATCAGACCAGACTCCTGGGTTTTCCCTTCCCTCCAGCAGATGGAGACAGAGAAGTTTTAATGGACTCCTTCCTTTACCCCTGAAGTGCCACCTAGAGTCTGTCAGTATTACACTGTACCCAAGCAGAAAAGACAAACCAGAACTTGCACTAACCGAACGTCACCCCCCTCACAGAGCAGAGGAAAGGGAAAACAACTTGAAAACTTATGAAGCAAACCATGCTCATACTCTTACCCTGTAAAGGGGGGCATATAGTATATGAAGATTTAAATAACAACCGGCTGAGCGGACTCTCCATTTCCCCATGGGTGGGACTCTGGACTGATCCGTGGTAATACAGGAACGAAAATTAGCAGGTAAGAACCAATGTTTCTTTCCCTGTATCAGTCCATACTCCTGGGATATACCAAAGCTTCCCTAACCAGAGTAGGACTGAGAAAGTGCAGCTTGGATCACACTAGCACTGAAAGAACTGGGCTCATGGGCCTGGACATCAAGGCAGTAATGCCTGGCAAAGGTGTGTGGAGATTTCCATGTAGCCGCCTGACAAATTTCCTGCGGTGACACCTGCTGACCTTCCACCCACGAAGTGGCTTGTGATCGAGTAGAATGAGCTCTGAGATCATCCGGAATTGGACGGCCCTGAACCAGATATGCTGAAACAATAGCTTCCTTTAGCCAGCGCGCAATAGGGCTCTTGAAGCTTTATGACCCCTCCTGGGACCACTCCATAACACAAAAAGATGGTCCGACAGACAGAAACTATTCGTAACCTCCAAGTAACACAATAACACCTGTTAGACGTCCAACTTTCGCAATTCCCTAGATTCGGAAGTAGACAAATCCAGGCCTGCAAAAGAAGGGAGCTCCACCGACTGATTCAAATGAAAGGAGAACACCACTTTCGGAAGAAAGGAGGGAACTGTTTGCAAGGAAACCCCTTCCTCCAAAATCCGTAAGAGGGCTCCCTGCAAGATAAAGCCTGAAGCTCCGATACATGTTGTGCTGAGCCGATAGCTATGAGGAAGATTACCTTCAAAGTCAGATCTTTCACAATCACTCGTTTCAATGTTTCGAAGGGAGCATTTCCGAGGACCTGACTGTTGTGTGCCCCGCCTGCGCTTGGCCCATGCTCAGGCCTGCTCACCTTTCCAAAGCCTCTGCAGGTCGGCCTCTCCAGCTGCAGCTGCAAGCTCCGCTAGGCCTCGTCGTCCCACAGCGGCGGTCGCTGGGCCTTCCTCAACGCACGAGGTCCCACGACGAGGTTCGACATCCTCCGTGGCGTCGGCCCCGTGCCTTGGCGTGTGCGGACCGCCCGATCCCTTGTAGGGCCAGGGGCGGGTCCTAGCTCTGCGGGGCACTCTGATTGAACGCAGTACAAAGGGAAGTGCCTGCCTGAACTTCCTTGCCTTGGCAATCGGGTCGACACAGTGTGTGTTCTAGTTTGCCTCCGTGTCTCATCAGCTGTTCCAGTCTTGTTCCAGCGTCCTTCTGTTCCAGCGTTCTCCTCTTCCAGCGTCCATCTGTTCCTGCATTTCTCCCAGGTAGTACCTCTTGGACTGTCTCTGGTACTGACCTCTGCCTGCTCCTTGACCACGTTGATCGCTGCCCGGATTCTGATCTTTGCCTGCCTTCTTGACCACGTCTGACTTCTGGAACCTGACCCCTGCTTTGGCTGACTACTCTCAGACTGATCCTTGGAACTTCACCTCTGCTATTCCTGACCTCATCTCCTTGATTCTGGCCCTGCTCCTAGCCTTATCATCGCAGACAGTATTCTGGCCTTCCTTGATTTCTCAGGCCGGCCTAGACATCGACCACGCTCCCTTGATCTTGGTGGGCACACCTCTCTACTACCTTTCTGAGACCCTCAAGGCCCACCTAAGTCCAAGTGGCCCGTATCCCCAAGGGCTCCTCCCGGGGGGACCACAGGCTTCCAGTGGTGAAGCTCCAGTTAGCCTCTGTCTCCTCCTGTGCTCCACCCACTGGTGGCAGGTGCTCCCTGGGCCCGACCAGGGAGCCATTCTCCACTGCTCCAGGACAAGGATCCACCTCCAAGCACAACACTGACAACCCCCTGGAAGGCTTAAAGGCTGCTGAGCCTTTTGTCCTGTTCTTACCTTTTTTTTTTTTTTTAAAGTAAGCCAATCAAATATAAGCCAATTCTAAGCAAAACCTAACAAACAAATTAATTCCACAGAGAATATGAGTTAAACCAGACTGAAGGATTTGCACCATTTGCTGGAGACAGAGAAATACTGAGGGACTGTAGGTGGCTCCTTAGGATATAGGGCAGAGTCCGTTAAAACTTCTCTGTCTCCATCTACTGGAGGGGAGGCAAAACCCAGGAGTCTGCACTGATCTGGGTATGAAGAGGGAATCTTAGATTTCTACCTCCTGTCTAATTCTATAACTGTCTTTTTCTTAGACCCTCAGAGCCCTTCTCCCGCTGATGTCATAAACTCAAATAGTGCACGACACTGCTCATTATATATATATTCCTCTTGTCTTTTTGCACCAGTTTTTTTCTGGGTTTATTAATTTTAATGTAAGAAAATGTTTAATAAGTACTTTATTATTAACAAATCTTCTTTTTATTCCTCACTTTCATCCTGTGCTGAATCTTACACTAGTGCTCCTGCACTGACCTTGTCACGGGTAAGCAGGGAAGCCATCCTCATCAGTCCTTAGTTACTTGTACTACCCTAAATAGGGGGGTTCAGAAGGTACCAATTGCACTATTAATGCATTCATTTCATGTTATTATCTCTCCGAATATTTCCTTCTTACTTTGCTGGTATGTTTATTCTTTATTATAAATATAGGTATTTCATTCACACTGTTACAGTCCCGGTCGCGACCGGGTCCTTACCTGGTCCGGGTCCCCTTGCCGTGCCGCGAGCCGCGGGATCTGAGGCCTGCCTGGCCGCATGGCAGCGGCGTCTCCACGAGGGAGACACCGTAGAGCCCGATGGTGACTCCGTCCCTGCTGGGGAACGCGCATGCGCGAGGGCCGGCTCCTTGTAGGTCCAGCACCCGGAAGTGCTGAACCTCCCTCTGCCTGACGTCAGACGCCGGCGGGGGATTTAAAGCTGCACCAGCCCTTCCTGCTTCGCCTTGCAACGCGGTCGCTCCTGAGTACTAGTTGCTGTTCCTGTCTGCTTGACCCGACGTTCCTGATCCTGCCTGTTCCAGCGCTCCTGTTCCTGCCTTCCGGTACCTTTCTCCCTGCTTCCGTCTGCCTGTTCCTGTGTTCCCTGCTTGCCTGCCTGGTATCCTGACCTCGGTCCGTTTCCACGCTTCTGACTTCTGCTGCCTGCCTTGACCTCGGTCCGTCTCCACACTTCTGACTTCTGCTGCCTGCCTTGACCTCGGTCCGTCTCCACGCTTCTGACTTCTGCTGCCTCCCCTGACCTTGGTCCGGGTTCTATGGCCCGTCCAGCTCCTGATCCACTTCGGGTCTTCATCCTCGCCAGCCTTCTCCTAAGTCCCAGCGGTCCGGGTCCCTACGGGCTCTTCCTGGGGGGAACTCGGGCTTCCAGGGCGAAGCCACCTAAGGCCTAGCGACCCGGGCTCTGACAGCTCCTCTGGGGGGGGGGGGTCACGGGTTTCCAGGTGAAGATCTGTCTTCGGCTGAGCATGTCTGCCTCCCAACCTTCTCTCTTCACTGGTCGGCCTAAGGATCCACTTCCGGACTACAACAGTTTGCAAGGCCATGGATCCGGCAGACATCGCCGGCTTGCAGGCCATCCCCGGACTCGCCCAGCACCTGTTGCAGCAACAGCAGGTATTGGATTCACTGGCAGCCATCGTGGAACGGCTGGCTACCCGTATGGACGCCGGGCCTCCTGCACCTGTACCCGCACCGGTGGTGACGTTTCACACTCCCACTCAGCTTCCGGCACCGTCACGCTACGCCGGGGATTCCAAGGCATGCCGAGGCTTCTTGAATCAGTGCGTCTTGCGGTTCGCCTTGTTGCCCAATCAGTTTCTTACGGATGCCGTCAAGGTGGACTATATTTTTTCACTGTTGGACGGTCAGGCACTGAATTGGGAGAAGAATGACCCCGCTCTGAGTGACTTGAACAGGTTTGTGGAGGACTTCAAGGCGGCCTTCGATGAGCCAGCACGCCAGACCTCGGCGGTTTCGGAGTTGCTCCAGCTCCGGCAGGGAACGCGGACCCTGTCTGACTACGCCCTGGTGTTCCGCACGCTTGCTCTGGAGGTTGGTTGGCGGGACGACGCTCTCCGAGGCATTTTCCTGGAAGGTCTGGCAACCAGGATAAAGGACGAGCTGGCCACTCGCGACCTCCTGGAGGACCTCAACTCACTTATCGAGGTAGCCGGGCGCATTGATCGCCGCCTTCAGCAAAGAGCAAAGGAGGGGCGCCCTCCACGGCGTATGGCTCCCTCATCACCGGCCTTCTCCAGACCACTAGCTCCGGGGTCCCGTAACACCTCCACTCCTTCTGAGCCCTCGACGGAAGAACCCATGCAGCTGGGAAGGACCTCCTTGTCTCCGGAAGAGAGGCAACGCCGCCGCAGTCTGGGACTATGCCTTTACTGTGGTGGTAAAGGACATTTCCTGTCTCAGTGCAAGGAACGGGCGGAAAACTCCCACGCCTAGGAGTAAGGGAGGAGTGTCCCCTAGGCTGCCTCAATGCTGCTCCTCAATGTACAGTTCCTGTAACCTTAAGATACCCGGGTGGTTCTTTCACGACACAAGCCCTCATCGATTCTGGAGCCGGAGGGAACTTTATCACGAAGGAACTAGTGCGACAGCTCCAGCTTTCCACGCAACCTCGAGAACCACCCTTATGGGTCACCTCGATTCAGGGTACGCCACTGCCCGACAGCATCTCTACCATTACAGCTCCGCTCACCCTCCAGACCGGATTGCTACACACTGAGGAGATCTCGTTCCTGATCTTGGAGAGATCCGTACACCCGGTGGTCCTCGGACTACCCTGGCTTCAACAACACTCTCCCGAGATCCGGTGGGACGACTTACAGATCACCCGATGGAGTCCCCAATGTTTCCAGTCCTGCCTCAGACCAAGGGGGGCACAACACATTTCGTTGGCACACACCGGATCTCTGCTTCCCACTCAGTACGCAGACTTCGCTGATGTATTTTCTAAATAGAAGGCGGAACTCTTACCCCAACATCGCCCGTTTGACTGTGCGATTGAACTACTTCCTGATGCAACTCCGCCTCGGGGAAGAGTGTATCCCCTGTCTCAACCGGAGACTCGGGCTATGTCGGACTACATCTCCGAAAACCTCGCCAAGGGCTTCATTCGTCCCTCGAAGTCTCCCGCAGGTGCGGGCTTTTTCTTTGTGGGCAAGAAGGACGGGTCCTTGAGGCCGTGTATCGATTACCGCGGACTTAATGCCATTACCAGGAAGAATCGTTATCCGCTTCCGTTAATTCCTGAGCTGCTAGACAAACTCCAGGGAGCACAAGTATTCACCAAGTTGGACTTACGGGGTGCCTACAATCTGGCCCGAATCCATCCCGGGGATGAATGGAAGACCGCTTTCAACACCCGTGACGGACACTACGAGTACTTGGTCATGCCATTCTGATTATGTAACGCCCCCGCCGTATTCCAACATCTGATGAACGAGGTTCTTTGAGAGCTCCTGCACTCCTGCGTAATTGTACACCTAGATGACATTCTCATTTACTCTCAAGATTTGACCTCTCACCGGCGACACGTCCGGCAAGTACTCCAGATTCTTCGTGACCATCGTTTGTATGCAAAACTTGAGA
This sequence comes from Rhinatrema bivittatum, assembly GCF_901001135.1. NCBI lineage: Eukaryota > Metazoa > Chordata > Amphibia > Gymnophiona > Rhinatrematidae > Rhinatrema > Rhinatrema bivittatum. Next base: position 837,080,108 of record NC_042615.1, read on the forward strand.
AGTGCCTCTTTGAACAAGAGCCATTGCCCTTTTTAGGGTATATTGTCTCAGCTACCGGATTTCGTATGGATTCCAGCAAAGTATCTGCCATCAAGAACTGGCCCTGGCCAGTAGGCCTAAAAGCCTTGCAGCGCTTTTTAGGATTCGCCAAGTTTTACCGGCATTTCATACCACAGTATTCCCGACTGGTAGCACCTCTAACCACTTTAACCAGAAAGGGCGCGGACGCCCGAGTATGGCCTAGCGAGGCCTGTAAAGCCTTCGAGGACTTAAAAGAGGCCTTCCTCCTGGACGCCTGTTTACGCCACTCGGACCCGTCTCGACCCTTCTTCGTGGAAGTGGATACCTCCAATATACCTCCAATATAGCCTCCAATATATTTCTTCTGAGAAAGAACACCGGAGTTGGTGTTCTTTCTCAGAACACCAACTCCGGGCGTCTACTACCATGCTCCTATTTTTCCAAGAAGTTCACCCCAGCCGAGTGTAACTACGGAATAGGAGAAAAGGAATTACTGGCGATCAGGTTAGCATTGGAGGAATGGAGACAGTGGCTGGAGGGGGCCATTCATCCCGTTACGGTCTATACTGACCATAAAAATTTAGAATTCCTGAATCAAGCCCAACGACTCAACCCCAGACAAGCACGCTGGTCTCTATTCTTCAGTCAGTTCGACTTCATCCTCAAGTATCGCCCAGCAGCAAAGAACATCCGGGCAGATGCCTTATCCCGTAAGGACATCCTGGAGGAGAAGGAAGACTCACCTCAGCACATCATAGACCCAGCCAAAATCCTGTTAGCCCACACCTTTGTGTCCGCGCAAGGGAGAGTGGTGGTTCCTCGAAGAGATCGCGGGAAAGTCCTTGGATGGGCTCATGACTCCCACTACGGGGGCCACGCCGGCAGGGAGAGGACTCTCGATCTTCTTAACCGCTATTATTAGTGGCCCAAGGTGCGGCAAGATGTACGACTGTACGTAGATTCGTGCCCAGTGTGCTAGACAGAAGCCTCTCAGCGGCCGTCCCTGGGGTCTCTTGCAGCCACTACCTATACCCACCGAACCGTGGACCCACATCGCCACGGATTTTGTGGTGGACCTACCGTCTTCAGAGGGCAATACGGTGATCTGGGTCACTGTGGATCGTTTCTCTAAAATGGTTCACTTGGTACCCTTACCCAAGCTTCCTCGGCGCCTAAGTTGGCACTCTTGTTCACGCAGCACATCTTCCGGGCCCACGGCCTTCCAGAGAGCAGAGTATCCGACAGGGGCCCGCAGTTCACTGCTCGGTATTGGCGCGCCCTCTGCAAAAAGTTTGGGGTGCTATTAAACTTGTCCACCGCATTTCATCCGCAGAGTAATGGACAAACCGAACGGATGAACCGTTCGCTAAAGACCTTCCTTCGTAGCTTCATCTCCGAGAAAAGAGACAACTGGGCTTCTCTTCTCCCATGGGCCAAAATCACCTACAATAACCATACCCACTCAGTTACTGGGCAATCCCCATTTCAAACGGTATTCGGGCGCCACCTTAGGCCGCCAGTGCCTATCCCTATTTCCGTTCCCTCACCAGCAACACAGACAACAGCACACCAACTTCACTGTCTTTGGGGAACTATACAGCAACGGATCCGCACATCCGCTGAGAGGGCATGAAGATGCGCCAACCGCCACCGATGTCCTGCACCAGTATTCCTACCTGGTACCAAGGTCTGGTTGAGCACTAAGAATCTCAGCCTACCAGCACAGTCTCGAAAATTGGCCGCTAGATACTGCTGTCCCTTTCAAGTAGCAGAACGAATCGGTCTGGTCTCCTATCGACTCTGGCTCCCCTCGTCTCTGCGCATACACAACGTGTTTCACGTGTCGCTATTGAAGCCTGTGGTTCTCTCTCGCTTCCACCGACCCACGTCAGATGCAATTTCGTCAGCCCCAGACGAGGAACCTACTTACCAGGTACGGGAAGTCCTGGATGTTCGCTTCCACAACCGACGCTGGGAGTACCTTCTCGCATGGGAGGGCTGCGGATCCGAGGAGAACTCTTGGGAACCGTCCCGGAATATTTTGGAGAAGTCTCTACTGGCCCGATTTCACCAGGACAACCCCGGGAAGTCTGGACCCCTGCGGAGGGGGCGTAAAAGGGGAGTACTGTTACAGTCCCGGTCGCGACCGGGTCCTTACCTGGTCCGGGTCCCCTTGCCGTGCCGTGAGCCGCGGGATCTGAGGCCTGCCTGGCCGCATGGCAGCGGCGTCTCCACGAGGGAGACGCCGTAGAGCCCGATGGTGACTCCGTCCCTGCTGGGGAACGCGCGCGCGCGAGGGCCGGCTCCTTGTAGGTCCAGCACCCGGAAGTGCTGAACCTCCCTCTGCCTGACGTCAGACGCCGGCGGGGGATTTAAAGCTGCATCAGCCCTTCCTGCTTCGCCTTGCAACGCGGTCACTCCAGAGTACTAGTTGCTGTTCCTGTCTGCTTGACCCGACGTTCCTGATCCTGCCTGTTCCAGCGCTCCTGTTCCTGCCTTCCGGTACCTTTCTCCCTGCTTCCGTCTGCCTGTTCCTGTGTTCCCTGCTTGCCTGCCTGGTATCCTGACCTCAGTCCGTCTCCACGCTTCTGACTTCTGCTGCCTGCCTTGACCTCGGCCCGTCTCCACGCTTCTGACTTCTGCTGCCTTCCTTGACCTCGGTCCGTCTCCACGCTTCTGACTTCTGCTGCCTGCCCTGACCTCGGTCCGGGTTCTGTGGCCCGTCCAGCTCCTGATCCACTTCGGGTCTTCATCCTCGCCAGCCTTCTCCTAAGTCCCAGCGGTCCGGGTCCCTTGGGGCTCCTCCTGGGGGGACCTCGGGCTTCCAGGGCGAAGCCACCTAAGGCCTAGTGACCCGGGCTCCGACAGCTCCTCTGGGGGGGTCACGGGTTTCCAGGTGAAGATCTGTCTTCGGCTGAGCGTGTCTGCCTCCCGACCTTCTCTCTTCACTGGTCGGCCTAAGGATCCACTTCCGGACTACAACACACACTACATTTAAACCCGAGCTGACAGACCCAGGCCACAACTGCTGCCCTCCCTTTCAGCACTCACCCCGCACTCCTCTCCACTGATGGGCAGCTGAGCCCGCCACCCTTACTCGCCTCCCTCTCTGCAGTCCCCATTTCCTGAAGCCCCCACAAACTCTCTTTTCTCTCTCTCTCCTCCCTCTGCCGTGCTCGCCTCAATCTCAAACCAGCGTCCTGCCCGCAATCCCCTCACTTCCCGAGCAGCAGGAAGTAAAAGAAAACAAACTCAAAAGAACAATGAAACCACCTGTTATCCGGCGATAAGCAGGGCATTTAGCCATGCATAATGGGTGGCGTCGTCCGTGAGGTCATGGGGCAGAGCATCTCTCTCATAGCTTGAAGAGCTTTTAAGTGCACATGAGCATCACTTCCTGCGCTCCTCGAGCCTGCCTCAGTTTTTCGTTTTCCACAACACTGCACGGCTGTGCATGTGTGATCTCTCTCTTGCCTCACAGAAGAAAATTTTTCAATCAACGGGATCAAGATGCTGAAGACCCCCGGATTCTAATATTGCTCATGCGGTAAGATCATGTCGGTGACCGATGGGCATAATTATTGCTATTTATGCCTCGGTCCCGATCATGATCAAACCGCATGCAGGGACTGTGGACAGATGTCCCTGCGGGCCAGGAGACAAAGAGCCGAGATAATGGAGAGGCTCAGGAAATTCTCTGACCCTTCCACAATGACAGCAGGATCATCAAAATCCTCCCCGGGTACAGTTGAAACTCGGCCGGAGGCTCATCGACGTGCTCATTTGGGTTCGGGAAGCTGTACGCCGATTACTGCATCGTCTACCATGCAGTTGGCGTCGAGCGTCGCGTCACACATGATGCATAAAATGAAGAAAACGATGCACACGACGCATGTGCCGATGTCAAAACATACGATGCATGCGTCGAAGACCACGTTGATGTCGAAGTGTGCAAAGTGTGCTGACACGCTAGACACGACGCATTCAGAAGCACAGAAGCAATCTGTGATGCAACACGCCGCAAGTTCAAATATTACGACGCATGTGACTTCTGGTCATAAAAACACCTCCTCGGGAAGTCGAGAAACAACCCCTGGCCTGACTCCCCAGTCACGGAAGTCAGTCTCCAAGACGAAGCATCTGGTTCCTTCAACAGTACCTTTGCCTGAACTCACTAAGCATCATTTACAATCCATACCAAGGCCTGATCAATCTCCTTGCTCAGTATGTCAGATATTATAGTGGATTCACCACCTGGAGACTGGAACTCATCACCGGAGACCCCACAATCTTGTCCAAGAAATGGATCTCCATCCCCATTGCCCGCCATACCAGCAAAGCAGCCCAGGAAGTCAGCAGACTTATCGAGACACCCTCCTCATCCTACAGCTGAAGAAATAATGACTCACATTACTTCCCTCTTTCTTGTAGGGTTTGCCTCAAAACCCAGATATCCTTCCACAGGTTCCTCAAAGCTCTAGGTCACAAGGCCATTCTCTGTCACCACTACATCCTCCATCTCCGGCACATATCGATTCTCCTATGTCGACTACTCACTCTCTGCCAGGTTCTCCTCCAACATCTCCAGGGAGTTCAACAGGAATACCTTCGGACCCTCCACAGGAGCTGCCTCAACCGACATCCCCTCCTGAAGATCTTACTTATGCTCTTAGAAAAACTAGCTACAGCCCTGGGCATAGAAATCTGTAGATTTCCTGACCCATGGTCAGAGACCATGGGACTGTTGCAGATATTTGACAATCCTTCTGAACCGATGGCTCTTCCTCCACAACCCATTTTGGAAGGTCTCATGGACAAAGCGTGGTACACCCCACGACTTCTTCCTGCGGTTTCTAGAAAGCTAGATTTAAAGTACAGAATGCAAAAAAACACCATACTACTCCATGGTACAACTTCCACATATTCAATAGTGGTCGAGTCAGCACTAAAAAGAGCAAAAAAGAAAAGGCTCTTCTCCAACACACCGCCTGGACGAGACAACAAACTGTTAGATGATTTCGCAAAGAAAATGTTCCAAAATTCAATGTTAAATTCTCGTATAAATCATCATCAGTTTTATATTATTCAATATTTGTTAAGACCACTACAGATGCTCCAGAACTCAGCAGCCAGGATATTAACCAATACTAACCGGAGAACTCACATCACCCCTATACTTAGAAACTTACACTGGTTACCTATTAAATACAGAATTTTGCACAAAGCACTCACCATTATCCACAAATCCATACACAACCAACTTCCTTTAGACCTTTGGTTCCCTCTCAAACTATACACATCTGCAAGACCCATCAGAGCGGCACACAAAGGAACCCTTCAAGTTCCCCCAATTAAATCCACCCGTCTAACCTCCACAAAAGAACGAGCATTCTCCACAGTTGGCCCCATCATCTGGAACAACCTGCCGACTGATCTAAGACTGGAACCCTGCCTGACTACCTTCCGAAAAAAACTCAAGACTTGGCTTTTCGTCCAAGCCTTCCCTTAAGCCTAACATTGCAACAGTTCTTTCATATATCCCAATAGACTAAATGTCCGACCCAGCCATTGTATATTCATTCGTGTTCATTCTCCAGTTTTTTCTGTCCTTTATTTCCTGGCTACTCTAGCCCCCAAGTTCATTCTCCCTGTTATTTGTATCTGTGCTTCGGCCTTCTTGTTATATGGTTTTGTTAAGTTAACCCCTAAGTTTGATGTAAACTGGCCTGAAATGAAGCTTGTCATGAAGTTCGGTATAGAAAAATGTTAAATAAATAAATAAATAAATTGTACGCAGAAGTTGCAACCCTTGCTCTACGCATCTCAAGGTGACACTTCTTTACCACAGCCCTTCTTATACTTGCAAGAAGGTCTATGACATTTATTCCGTACCTCCTACGAGGCCTTTGATACTTCAGCAAGATCCTCCGCAACGTCGGTTTCAGCTAGACGCATGGGCGTTTGGCTAACTTACCCTGTAAACCAAACAACCTTTTTGGTGACAAACTGCAAGAGACCGTCTCCTTAATTAAGGAGCAAAACATTGCAGTACAATCTTTGACAGCACCCATCGAAACACCATCAACTTCTCGGTGTTATCCTTTCCAAAGCAGAAGGGGTTACTACTACCATAAACCATTCTGGTATTACCGACCATATCAACCATATCAACCATCATATAGACAACCTTACCAAAAACAGCTGTCTCAACCTCAGTCACAGGGACAAAGACCTCGCCAAAGACCTCAGAGGACACAAAAACCTCAACCTTCTCAACAACAACCTAAACAATCTTTTTAATTTCACCTGCCACAACAGCAGTAGCTATAGGAGGATGGCTAACTCACTTCCATACCCACAGGACTCAGGTCACCACAGATCAGTGGGGTCTCACCAGTATACAACAAGGCTATCATCTTCACTTCAAATCAATGCCGATGATCCCTCACATCATTCATTCATTCCAAAACACCTGCGATTCAGATTCCATCCCTCCTCAAGGAAGTATCTCTACTTCTTCAACAGAAGGCAATCCGGCTGGTACCTTCACATTCTCAGGAGTACGGCTTCTATTCCCAGTACTTCCTCATTTCCAAAAAATCGGGAGGGTTTTGCCCTATTTTGGACCTCTGAGAGCTCAACAAACACCTGGTACAGGAAAAATTCAAAATGACCTCTCTCAAAACAGTCCTTCCTTTCCTTTAGATGAATGACTGGTTGTGCTCACTCAATCTAAAGGATGCTTACACTCATATCCCAATCCACAACTGTTGCTGGCAATACCTCTGTTTTCAAGTTGGGGATCACCATTACCAATACCAAGTTCTTCCCTTTGGCCTCTCCTTGGCTCCAAGGGTCTTCACAAAGTGCCTAGCTGTTGTTGTGACTCACTTACGCAAACAAGGCATAACTATATTTCTGTATCTAGACGACTGGTTGCTTGTATCTCACGACCCCCACTTGTTGCACTCTCACATAGAGACTACACTCCGCTGTCTCCATGACCTGGGATGGATAGTAAATTATGAAAAGTTGCAGCTCTACCCATCTCAAAACATTCAATTCATAGGAGCTGTTCTCAACACCCCACTATCCAGGGCTTTCCTGCCTCCAGAAAGGATCCATACTGACGAACACTGGCTCAAACTCTATTATGACGAAAGACAGGTCCTTCCCGCCAAATTATGGTCCTCTTAGGCAACATGATGGCAGCAATACATGTGGTTCAGAATACTCGCCTCCACATGAGGCGTCTTCAGTGGGGCTTAAAATCTCAATGGAACCAGATCACACAACCAATGTCTTACCGAGTACAAGTTACAAACTCCATGAAAACAGATATTCGATGGTGGCTTCAGCCATCTGTCTTGAAGGAGGGGAGTACTTTCCAAATTCCTCCTTATCAGTTGATTCTCACTACAGATGCTTCAACAAAGGGATGGGGAGCACATCTCCTCCACCTACAGACTCAAGGACTCTGGACCTCAGCCGAACAACTCTTACAAATCAATTTGCTCGAACTATGGGCGATAATAATTTGCTTCTAGCATTCCAGTCATGATTCAAGACCATTCTCTGATGATTCATACCGACAATCAAGTAGCAATGTTCTACATAAACAAGCAGGATGGATCCGGTTCACGAATTCTCTGCAAGGAAGCAGTTCAAATCTGGGAGTGGGCAGAACGCAACCGCATCTTCCTTCAGGCCTCGTACCTTCCAGGCCTCGCAAACATCAAAGCAGACAGACTCAGCAGAATTTTCCATCCATATGAGTGGTCACTCAGTCTATCCAAAGCGAACAAAATCTTCCAGTTGTGGGGGACACCGGACATAGATCTCTTTGCAATGGAAGAGAATCGGAAGGTAGTCAAGTTCTGTTCCCTCCTTCCCAGCAGCTACAGGATTGCCCAAGATGCATTCTTGATTCCTTGGCACAACGGTCTTCTCTACGCCTTTCCTCCGATTCCGCTAATATCTCGCACGATCCACAAGTGTATAGCGGATGCAGCGGACTTAATCCTCATAGCACCTACATGGCCCAGACAGCCATGGTATGCATACCTTCTACGTCTGTCCATTTGGACACTGATTCTTCTACCAAAGAACCCACCTTTCTTTCCCAGAATGGAGGGACCTTATTCCACCCGATTCAGGCCTCCCTACACTTAACAGCTTGGAGATTGAATGGCAGATATTAACCTCCTTGAATCTCACAGCTGATATTCTGGATGTTTTCATTGCAGCACGGAAGCCTTCCACCAGATGCAACTATGCCTTCAAATGGAAATGGTACTCTACCTGGTGTACGCTCCATAATCTGAATCCTTTCTATTCTTCACCAGAATCGATACTATCTTATTTACATCAGTTACCCCTTTCTGGACTGGCAACTACTTCAATTAGAGTTCACCTCAGTGCCATTGCAGCTTATCACCATTTACACCAAAATGGCTCCATATAAACTCATCCCTCGATCACCAAATTTATGAAGGGATTACTCCGTTTACACCCTCCTTTCAAAAACCCAGTAGTGTCATGGGATATCAATTTAGTTCTAGAAGCATTGATGCATCCACCTTTCAAGCCTATAGAAACCTCTTCTCTCAAATTTCTAACATGGAAGGTGCTGTTCCTGATAGCTATCACTTCGGCCAGAAGAGTCAGCGAACTCCAGGCACTAGTAGTCAATTTTCCTTATCTTCAATTTCATCACAATAAGGTGGTGTTACGAACTCAGCCTTCCTTCTTACCTAAAGTAGTCTCTGCATTTCTCTTGAATCAGACAATCACATTACCAGTTTTCTGTCCGAAACCACACACTGATGATCGGCAGAAACTCCTTTATACCCTTGACTGTAAAAGAGCACTAGCCTTTTACAAAATCACAACTGAACACCTCAAACATTCTTCACAATTGTTTGTTTCCTTCAACCCAAATAATCCAGGCCAACCAATATCGAAATGGACTCTCTCCAACTGGCTCGCAACTTGTATTCAATACTGCTATACTTCTAAAGCAATACCCCTGGTGGGCTCAATAAATGCCCACCAGATCAGAGCAATGGTAACTTCCATCACACATATTTGGAGTCCCGATTCAAGACATCTACAAAGCAGTGACCTGGTCTTCTCTACATACCTTCGCTTATCACTACTGTCTTGACCAGCAGTCGGCAGCAGATTCCTCATCGAGATCGGCTATTTTGTAAAATTTTTCGAGCTCATATTAGCTGTCCACAATTCTACCGGTTGCAAAAAAAAAAAATTCTGTTGACTACATGTTTCTTATTAAACAAATTCTTTTTCCATTACTATTACGGTCTTCGCCTGTTATTCTAATATTTGCAACCTGTCTGTTTGGGACTCCCATTGTGCATGGCTAAATGCCCTGCTTATCGCCGTAAAAAAGCAAGTTTGCTTACTGTAAATGGTGTTTTCCGTAGATAGCAGGGCATTTAGCCATGCATTCCCTTCCACCTCCCTGGACAGCTTCTATCCTTACTACACATCCTTCACCATTAGCTTGGAAAACCAACTGCGGCAGGCTCGAGGAGTGCGGGAAGTGGTGCTCATGCGCACTTCAAAGCTCTTCGAGCTATGAGAGAGATGCTCCGCCCCGTGACGTCACGGACGACGCCACCCATTATGCATGGCTAAATTCCCTGCTACCTATGGAAAATACCGTTTATGGTAAGCAAACTTGCTTTTTTCTCCTCCCGCCTGCAAACTGTTGCTCTGCTTCCCAATCGCAGCTCAGGCCTGACCACGCCTGCCCCCAACTCAAGCACTGTTCAAGCGCTGGGCCTTACACGGTGTTGCTGATCGCTGCTTTTCCAGCGCTTCTCCTCACCCCCAGCTAACAACTCTTATATTATTTACACTATTTACAAGAGCAGCCACCCCCTCCAGCTCCTGACACACAGGGAGCAGTCAGAAATGGGGGGAATCCCGGAGCAGCTGCTCGCTCTCTCTTCCCCCATGCACAACCCTTCTCTGCTTCTGCCGCCCAGAGATCCCCACCTCCCACGTCACTCACCCACTTTTACCTCTGCAGCCAGACTCCTGCTGCTCTTTCTCCAGCCCATGCTTCCCAGGCCAGTTTCTTTGGGTCCTCTGCACCTCTCACAGCATTGGGAATTTGGGGGCTTTTTACAGATTGTCAGGGGTAGGAAGCCTGGTGAGACTCTGCCCTCCACCTGGGCTCAGGGAATAGGGAACCCTGTTTTGGGGCTGCATAGATTAGGGAAGACCTGCCCCTTCCTCACCCTCCCTGAAGTCAGAGGGAGGGGGTGACCCGGTGCCAGGTGTTTACATCATTTTGGGAAAGAGACGTTTTGTGGAAGGACCTGGCAGGAGGTGTTCAGCTGCCCCTCTTTCTACCCATCAGCACATCTGGAGCAGCTGTCACCAGCCTGGACCCCTCCCATCCGGGATCCCAAGGAAAATGAAAGAAGCAACTCACTGTGAGTAAAGAGAGGTTTAAGATAACCCAGGACCCCCCTTCAGGAGTCTTCACCCCTGGGGAGAGGGAGGGATTTCAACTTTTCTCTGCCTTTCTCCCCACTTTGGATCCAGGGTTGGAGGGGTCTCCCTGATCCACCTGGGTCTTCTCTGTCCTACCCCTTGGATGGTGGAGATGCCCGGGTCCCTGTAAGGAAAATCTCCTGCACAGATTCCCAGAAATCACCGTTATCAAGTCACAGTCCTGTGGTGCTAAGGTCTAATACTCATCGCTACCATCAGTAAACCTTTGGTTTGGGCACTTTATTGAGTCGGGAGTAACCTTTGGTCATGTTTAGCCCACAGAGGAAACCAGAACAGGTGCACTCCCAGGGGTATAAAGCATTAACAATCACTCACAGTGCTCAGGCTAGCCAGGGTTCCTGCCCTGAAGAGTCAGATGCAAATTCTGGAAGGGGGACAGTAAGCAAATCAACGGCTCTCGTGTTAAACTTTCAAAAGGGAAACTTTGATAAAATGAGAAAAATAGAAAAAAACTGAAAGGAGCAGCTACAAAAGTAAAAAGTGTGCAAGAGGCGTGGTCATTGTTAAAAAATGCGATCCTAGACGCACAGTCCAGATGTATTCCACACATTAAGAAAGGTGGAAAGAAGGCAAAACGATTACCCGCATGGTTAAAAGGGAAGGTGAAAGAAGCTATTTTAGCCAAAAAATCTTCATTCAAAAATTGGAAGAAGGATCAAACAGAAGAGAAAATAGGATAATGAATAAACGTTGGCAAGTTAAATGTAAGACATTGATAAGACAGGCTAAGAGAGAATATGAAAAGAAGTTGGCCGTAGAGGCAAAAACTCACAGTAAAAACTTTTTTAAATACATCTGAAGCAGAAAGACTGTGAGAGAGTCAGTTGGACCGTTAGATGATCGAGGGGTTAAAGGGGCACTTAGAGAAGATAAGGCCATCGTGGAAAGATTAAATAATGTCTTTGCTTCGGTGTTTACTGAAGAGGATGTTGGGGAGGTACCCGTATTGGAGAAGGTTTTCATGTGCTATGATTCAGATGTACTGAACCAAATTACGGTGAACCTAGAAGATGTGGTAGACCTGATTGACAAACTGAAGAGTAGTAAATCACCCGGACCGGATGGTATACACCCCAGAGTTCTGAAGCAACTAAAAAATGAAATTTCAGATCTATTAGTAAAAATTTGTAACCTGTGATTAAAATCATCCATTGTACTTGAAGACTGGAGGATAGCTAATATAACCCCAATATTTAAAAAGGGCTCTAAGGGCGATCCAGGAAACTACAGACGGGTTAGCCTGACTTCAGTGCCAGGAAAAATAGTGGGAAAGTGTTCTAAACATCAAAATTCATGAAAGCCTTTCCTGAACTAAACTGAACCTATTCCATTATTAACTAGTCACTCAGACTTTGCCTTAATAATGGCAATTAATATCCCTACCTCATAAGGGCATTTCATTAATGCTACAATTACATTGACTAGCATATATGTTCTTTCTATTTAAACCCCAGCTTCCTTTCTCTGCTCCAAGTTGTATTACTCCCTTGTTTTATTGTAACTGCATTCCTTAGCCTTCTCTTGTTTAATGTTTTACTACTATTATTATTATTATTATTATTATTATTATTATTAGGATCATTGTTATTTTTTGCCTTTTTGTTCCCTATCCACTTGTTAATTGTAAACCGACATGATGCGATATTTATCGCGAATGCCGGTATAGAAAAACTTAAAATAATAATAATAATAATAATAAAATCACAGAACATATAGAAAGACATGGTTTAATGGAACAAAGTCAGCATGGCTTCACCCAGGGCAAGTCTTGCCTCACAAATCCGCTTCACTTTTTTAAAGGAGATAATTAACATATGGATAAAGGTGAACCGGTAGATGTAGTGTACTTGGATTTTCAGAAGGCATTTGACAAAGTTCCTCATGAAAGGCTTCTAGGAAAATAAAAAGTCATGGGATAGGTGGCGATGTCCTTTCGTGGATTACAAACTGGCTAAAAGACAGGAAACAGAGAGTAGGATTAAATGGACAATTTTCTCAGTGGAAGGGACTGGGCAGTGGAGTGCCTCAGGGATCTGTATTAGGACCCTTACTGTTCAATATATTTATAAATGATCTGGAAAGAAATACGAGGAGTGAAATAATCAAATTTGCAGATGATACAAAATTGTTCAGAGTAGTTAAATCACAAGCAGATTGCGATAAATTGCAGGACGACCTTGTGAGACTGGAAAATTGGGCATCAAAATGGCAGATGAAATTTAATGTGGATACGTGCAAGATGATGCATATAGGGAAAAATAACCCATGCTATAGTTACACAATGTTAGGTTCCATATTAGGTGCTATTAGCCAAGAAAGAGATCTAGGCGTCATAGTGGATAACACATTGAAATCATTGGATCAGGGTGCTGCGGCAGTCGAAAAAGCAAACAGAATGTTGGGAATTATTAGAAAGGGAATGGTGAATAAAACGGAAAATGTCATAATGCCTCTGTATCGCTCCATGGTGAGACCGCTCCTTGAATACTGTGAACAATTCTGGTCACCGCATCTCAAAAAAGATATAATTGCGATGGAGAAGGTACAGAGAAGGGCAACCAAAATGATAAGGGGAATGGAACAGCTCCCCTTTAAGGAAAAACTAAAGAGGTTAGGACTTTTCAGCTTGAGGTAGAGATGGCTGAGGGGGGATATGATAGAGGTGTTTAAAATCATGAGAGGTCTAGAATGGGTAGATGTGAATTGGTTATTTACTCTGTCAGATAATAGAAAGACTAGGGGGCACTCCATGAAGTTAGCATGTGGCACATTTAAAACGAATCTGAGAAAGTTATTTTTCACTCAATGCAGAATTAAACTCTGGAATTTGTTGCCAGAGGATGTGGTTAGTGCAGTTAGTATAGCTGTGTTTAAAAAAGGATTGGATAAGTTCTTGGAGGAGAAGTCCATTACCTGCTGTTAATTAAGCTGACAGCCACTGCTATTACTAGCAACAGTAACATGGAATAGAATTAGCTTTTGGGTACTTGCCAGGTTCTTATGGCCTGGATTGGCCACTGTTGGAAACAGGATGCTGGGCTTGATGGACCTTTGCTCTGTCCCAGTTTGGCTTGTTCTTATGTTCTTATTCCAAAGGCCCACAGATTAAAGATACTGGAAGAGAGAGTGGATGAGAGGGTACAGTTAGACCTAAGAAGAGTCCTCCCACAGGACTTAGGTCTGCGTACGTCCTGTGGGAGGACTTGTTTGTACTTGCATGACCAGCTTGTGCACAATACATGCATAGTCCCAACCTCTTTCGGAATCGTCTCTCTATTGAAGTCAAATGACTGCGGCCTAATTGCATTGGCCCTTCTTCACCAGCAGAAGGACCTGAGGGTGTAGACCTGGGTACAGACTTGACACGGGTCTCTCGCTAGAGTGGTCTTTTGGGACTCTTGACCTCTTGAACCTTGTTGTGAATTCGGCGATCAATCTTTGCTGCTAACTTCATAAGTTCCGCTAAGGTCTCAGGCATCTCACGAGTCACCAGTTCATCTTTCAACCGGGAGTTTAGGCCTTCAAAAAATAGGGTTTTCAGGCACCTAGGGTCCCAATGTAATTCAGAAGCCAACGTCTTGAATTCAGTGGCGAAGTCTGGTAAAGGTTTGTTACCTTGTTTTAGATGAACCAAAGCTGATCCTGCTGTCGAGTACTGGGCAGGGTCATCAAATACTGATTTAAACAGTTCAAGATCATTCAGGATAGGGTCATTGCGATCCCATAGTGGTGAGGCCCAAGTCTGCACTCTCTGTCCAGATACAAAAGGATATTTATTTATTTATTTATTTTGAGTTTTTCTATACCGGCATTCGCGATGAGAATCGCATCATGCCGGTTTACAATTAACAAGAGGTGAAGGAAGATAACAAATAATAAGAAACTTTAACAGGTGCTCATATAGGTGGTCTTGGCATACGCTGTAGGGAAATGGTTAGGTTGCAGAGAACAGTGCATGCAACACTGATAAATAAATCCTCTACACTTCCAAACTTCATCCGCGAAGCGTATTGGAGCAGATAGAGGCACTGTAGACCTGACCGTCACTTCTGGCGGTATAACTTCTTTACCTGCGGAAGCAGGTGCATTCATCTGTGCGTGTAATTGTTTAAAGTCAACAGTCTAGTTGTCCAACACATTCTGTTGTTCGGAGATTCGCTGGGCCAGGCCTGGAATGGCCTGCAAAGTGGTGAGCTGAGCCGAATCCATGGAGATAGCAATCTGTTGAGGTTATGAGGTATTGGAGTGGATTCTTGGGTACTGCGGTGATGGCCACTCCCACGTGGAGGAGCCCCATGAGGAACAGCAGTAATAGGCCAGACTCATACACGCAGACACAGAGAAGTTGTATTTATTATACAGCTTGATGGTCCTGCCCGGGGAGCGGGCAGCAGTGGAGGTAACCCATTGAAGTAGTCCAGGGGTCCTCAGCAGAGGAGACCAGTCTCACACTCAAGTAGCTGATAGGCAGCGCGGAGTAGCAGGAACAGGTCCCAGATGTAGATATAGAGCGTTGGAGCTGGAGATGAGACAGATTGAAAGGGTTAGTACTCACTGAGGCAGAAGTTGTATAGTTGCAGGTCCAGACAAGCAGAAGTTGTTCAGTGGCATGCACCAGATTAGGGAGCACAGACCCTCGAGGAGCGAGTACCCGGTGTCCCAAGATAGGTACCTGAAATAGAGCAGAAGGGCCACCGAGGAGCAAGTACCCAGATTAGTGAAGAGATACCCCGAAGGGCAGAGGGAGATTCCTGCGGCAGATGGAAGTGGCAGAAGAGCTTAGACTGAAGGCAATAAAATCCTTGCTAACTCAGTTTGTTTGCAAATGAAGGGCAGGCTAAATACCAGGATGTGATGATGTCACTTGGAGGAAACGCCCACGAGGTTCCCGCCATGACGTGAATATAGATGTGGGTGGTGTGCGCACGTGCACCCTAGGAGGGCCTCAGGAAAATCATGGCAAACACCGTCGCCACTGTCGATCCAGGGACGCCAGAGAGAGCGGCATGAAGATGCAGCAACAGCCATCTTCCCAAGGCTTGAGGAGAGAGAAGGAAGAAAGGTGAGGCACAGAGGTCCAAGCCGTCTGAGACTGACGGATGCAACAGTCTTGTTTCATTCAAGTCTCCAAGAGCCTCGTCTCTTCTTCATCTAGTAGAGTTTCGTCTTGTCCAAGTCTTCGAGTGTCTCGTCTCGTCCAAGGCTCCAAGAGTCATGTCTCTTCTTCATCTACAAGAGTCTCGTCTTGTCCAAATCTTTGTGTCTCGTCCTTTCCAAATCTCCAAAAGGCCTATCTGTTGCGTTCATCAGTCTCAGATGTCATAATGTCTCTGTATTGCATCTCAAAAAAGATTTAGTTGCGATGGAGAAGGTACAGAGAAGGGCAACCAAAATGATAAAGGGGATGGAACAGCTCCCATATGAGGAAAGGCTGAAGAGATTAGGACTTGGAGAAGAGACGGCTGAGGGGGGATATGATAGAGGTCTTTAAGATCATGAGAGGTCTTGAACGAGTAGATGTGAATTGGTTATTTACACTTTTGGATAGGACAAGGACTAGGGGGCGTTCCATGAAGTTAGCAAGTAGCACATTTAAGACTAATCGTAGAAAATTCTTTTTCACTCAACGCACAATTAAGCTCTGGAATTTGTTGCCAGAGGATGTGATTAGTGCAGTTAGTGTAAGGTTTGGATAAGTTCTTGAAGGAGAAGTCCATTAATTGCAATTAATCAAGTTTACTTAGGGAATAGCCACTGCTATTAATTTCATCGGTAGCATGGGATCTTCTTAGTGTTTGGGTAATTTCCAGGTTCTTGTGGCCTGGTTTGGCCTCTGTTGGAAACAGGATGCTGGGCTTGATAGACCCTTGGTCTGACCCAGCATGGCAATTTCTTATGTTCTTATGTTCTTATGTGCCTCACCTTGCTCTCCCCACTAGCCTTGGGAAGATGGCTACCACTGCATCTGTATGCCGTTCTCTCCGGCATCCCCAGAACGGCAATGGCAAGGATATCCGCCATGTTTCTCCTGAGGGCCTCCTAGGGTGCGTGCACATGCCACCCATGTCTTTATCCATGTCATGGCGGGAACCTCGGGGGCATCCCCCTCAAGTGACGTCACACCATCCGGGTATTTAGCCTGCCCTTCATTTGCTAACAAATTGAGTTAGCAAGGATTGGAATGCCACCGGTCTAAGCTACTCATCTGCTGTTGCAGTCTGGGAAGCTGCAGTCCAGGTGTGAACACTTGAGCCGAACTACCCTGTAGGCAGCGTAGGTCGGGAGGCGGAGCCACAGGCAAAGGTCTTCACCCGGGAACCAGGAACCCCCCAGGAGGAGCCCGTAAGGTCCTAGAACCTTGGGACTTAGGTGCACAGTAACAGTCTTATACAAAGAAGGCCTGGGCAATGAGTAAAGCACAGAGTCCAGAAAACAGGGAGCTGGAAGGCCAGATAGAGACTCTAGCTTGTAGAATAGAAACAGTCTGTGAGCAGGCCTGGGGTCTGTAGTAAGCCGTGGAGTGGAACAGCGGATTAACAGGAACAGAGTCTGTAACGTAATGGAGACTGAAACCAGCTGGAAGCAGGACTGGAGTCTGTAGCGTGCAGTAGGGCTGAAGCGGGTGGTGAGCAGGAACGGAGGCGAGCCCCGGTCAGGCCGGTCAGCCAGTAGAAGCAGTCTCAGGAACAGGCAAAGGTCGGAGGCTGGCGGCAAGCAGGAGCGGAGTCGGGCACAGGCTGAGGTCAATGGCTGGCGGCAGGCAGAAGCGGAGTCAGGAACAAGCTGAGGTCAGTGGCAGGCGGCAGGCAGAAGCAGAGTCAGGAACAAGCTGAGGTCAGTGGTAGGCGGCAGGCAGAAGTGGAGTCAGGAACAAGCTGAGGTCAACAGGAACGTAGAACAGCAGATGCGCAACTAAGAACTACTAACAGTAGCGAACCTCGTTGCAAGGCAATGAGTAGGCAGGCGAACGCTGGTTAAATCAGGCTTGGGGCGTGACATCGTTAAGCCAGGCGGGGCCAGACTTCCGGTGACCGTGCGTCCAAAGTGCGCGTCCTTGCGAACGCGCGTGGCAGTAGCGAGACGATCAGGCAATGGCGGACGCCCCGAAGACCCAGGGGAGCCGCGGGAGCAGCGTTCCCCCCAATGGAGGTGGGCACCAAGCACAGCAGATAGGGGGAAGCGGTGGAGACCGCAACATCTGCTTCCTTACTGCCACTGGAAGCTCTCTTTGCCCTTCGGGGTATTTCATCTAACCTGGGTACCCGCTCCTCAGTGGCCCTATGCTTTATTTATTTATTTATTTATTTATTTAGCATTTTTATATACCGACTTTCCAATAACAGAATTACTGATCAACTCCGTTTACATTATAACAGAACAATCACATTTACAAGTAAATGTCTTACAATGAACAGGTAGATATAACTTGGATAGGTATATATGGGGTTACCTTTCAGGTAACCCCATATATATATATATGTATGTATATAACCCCATATATATATATATGTATGTATATAACCCCATATATACCTACCCATATACCTGGTATCCCAGATAGGTACCTTTCAGGTACCTATCTGGGATACCAGGTACTTGCTCCTCGAGGGCCTGCTTTCCCTACCTTGGTACCTGCAATTTAACTTCTTCTGCTTGCTGGGATCTCCATCAATACAGCTACCAACTTAGTGAGTAATCTAACCTTTGTCAGTCTATGTCACCTACAGCGCAGCATTGGGAACCTAAATCTGGGACTCCTTATACCACTGAGCTGTTGTCATCTACCATTGTGGGACAGGTCTCCTCTGCTGAGGGCCCCTAGACTACTCTTACTTGATCACCTAACTACTGCCACCTCTGGTGGTATCATCCTGCTGTATAATAAAGACAAATCTTCTGTGTTTACATGTCCCGAGTCTAGCCTAGTACTGTGGTTCCTCACGGGGCTCCTCCCCATGGGAGTGGCCATCACCGCAGTACCCAGGAATCCACTCCAACACCTCAAAACCATAACACTATATCGTCTCATCTAGTCCAGGAGTCCTCTTCTCGTCCAAGTTCCAGGAGTCCTCGTTACTCTAAGAACTCTGACTCTTTTACTCTCTCGGGTCCGGAATCTCCTAGTCCGATACCTTGCCTCAGAGTTTCCAGCCCTCTGCCTCCGTCTATCCTTTCAAGTACGTGTTGGTTCAACAGAGGGTTGACCGACTTAATCCTTGTACGTGTTCCTGCTCTGCCCTCGTCTGTACTTGCTCACCTCCCATGGGGTGTGTCTTGGGGCTCCTCCCTGAGCCATCTCAGGGCCTAAAGGCTCACTCTCTCTCAGGAGCAAGCAATCGCGCCTCTACGCCCTTCCCAGGGCTCGCTGGGCGAGTTCGTAACAGATAGCTAAAGCCAGAAGAATGCTGGGCGGCATAGAGAGAGTGGAATAACCAGTGAAAAAAATGGAGGTGATGATGCCCTTGTGCTGGTCCTTGGTGAGGCTCACCTGGAGTAATGTGTTCAGTTCTGGAGCCCTTATCGCAAAAGGGACACAGAGAGGATGGAGGCAGTGCAGAGAATAGCTACCAAAATGGTGTGGCGTCAGTATCAGAAAACCTATGAGGAGACATTAAAGGATATATGAATATGTATATGTATACATGAATATGTATATGAATATGTATACCCCAGAATAGAGAAGGTGCAGGGTTGATACTTTTCAGACCTTCAGATACGTAAAAGGTTTTAATGATGTGCAAATGTCAAGCCTTTTCCATTGGAAAGAAATCAGTAGAACTAGGGGTCATGAAATGAAACTGCAAGGAGGTTGCCTCAGAATCAATGTCAGAAAACATTTCTTCACGAGAGGGTAGTAAAGGCCTGGAATGCCCTTCCAGAGGAGGTGGTGAAAACCAAAAGAAATCAAAAGGGCATGGGATAAATACTAAGGATCCCTAAAGGCTAAAGGATGGAAATGAAGAAAAGAGTGCATAGAGTGACTTGATGGTGCAGCAGTTATTATTACCCTTAATCAATAAACCTTGATACTGTTGATGCAACTCCATCATTGCTCTCTGCTTCAATGGCAGAGGGAGAAGGGGAATTGGATTTGTTCAGCAATCAACAAGGGCCTGACTTTTATGGTCTGGGGAAACAAGTATGGGGAAACTTGCTGATGCGGCATGATTACCCTTAACCAATAAGACTAACACTTTGATGCAACTCAAACATTGCTCTCTGCTTCAAGGGCAAGGCATAACAGGGAATTGGATTCAACAGCAATCAACGAGGGCCCTGACTTTTGCACTGTGGGAAACTGATAAGCACGGGGGTACTAGCAACCAAAGAGGGCCCTGACTTTTATGGTCTGGGAAACTGATAGGCATGGGGTAACTTCCACAGCTCAGCACATACTACCATAAGCTTACTGGGCAGACTGGTTGGACCATTTAGTCCTTTTCTGCCATCATTTCTATGTTTCTTTCAGTCTCTTGTCCTGTATGTTCCTCTTATTAGATTGAATGCTCTATGATCAGGGATGTCTTATTTCTGTGTTTGTACAGTGCCTCGTATGTGTAGTGTATAGAAATGTTGAGTAGTACTTACACACGTGTCCTTCTTGGATTAATCATGAACACATGTCAGTCAGAACATCACTGTGTTCTTTTCACACAGAAATATAGAGAGATTCCAGAAAGTATAAGTAGAAATCTGCAGACAAAAAGTGAACTGCGAACTGTTGCAATCGCCAACCTTCCCTCCCAACGCCGGCCAGGCTGAGCAGCCCCAGACTTCCTGTCCACGGCGCCCAACCTTCTCCGTCCATCTTCCAGCTCCCTGTTGCAAGCAACACCGCCACTGCCTTAACTTCCAGTCGGAGGCCCCCCTAGGTGGTCGCACACAACACAGCTTCAAATTTAAAGGGCCTGCGCTGGGAAATCCTCCCCCGGCCCCTCCAAATGATGCTCCAGCTCCTCCTATTTCAGGCAAGCTCTGACTCTGTAGTAACCAGCAGTACTGTCAGGTCAGGAGGGGAAGGGGACATGAGACTGCACAGAATGCTCTATTTTGCTGCTTCCTGCTCCAGTCCTTCCCTCTGATCCCTTACACACCACAGTAGAACAGAACAGAGAAGAGCCAGTCTGTTCTAGTCTCATCTCTCCCTCCTTCTCCAGACCTGGCAGTACTGCAGATTACTACAGAGGAAGAATGGAGGGGCTGGGGAAGTGATCAGAGGGGAAGGACTGAAGCAGAAAGCACCGCAATAGAGCAGAGCAGAGAAGAGCCATTCTGTTCTAGTCTCATCTCCCCCTCCTTCTCCTGACCTGGCATTACTGCTGTTTGTACAGAGGCAGAAGGGAGGGGCTGGGGAATGGATCAGAGGGGAAGGACTGAAGCAGAAAGCACCACAATAGAGCAGAGCAGAGAAGAGCCTTCTGTTCTAGTCTCATCTCCCCCTCCTTCTCCTGACCTGGCATTACTGCTGTTTGTACAGAGGCAGAAGGGAGGGGCTGGGGAAGATATCAGAGGGGAAGGACTGAAGCAGAAAGCACCACAATAGAACAGAGCAGAGAAGAGCCATTCTGTTCTAGTCTCATCTCCCCCTCCTTCTCCTGACCTGGCATTACTGCTGGTTGTACAGAGGCAGAAGGGAGGGGCTGGGGAAGTGATTAGAGGGGAAGGACTGAAGCAGAAAGCACCACAATAGAGCAGAGCAGAGAAGAGCCATTCTGTTCTAGTTTTATCTCCCCCTCCTTCTCCTGACCTGGCATTACTGCTGTTTGTACAGAGGCAGAAGGGAGGGGCTGGGGAAGATATCAGAGGGGAAGGACTGAAGCAGAAAGCACCACAATAGAACAGAGCAGAGAAGAGCCATTCTGTTCTAGTCTCATCTCCCCCTCCTTCTCCTGACCTGGCAGTACTGCTGTTTGTACAGAGGCAGAAGGGAGGGGCTGGGGAAGTGATCAGAGGGGAAGGACTGAAGCAGAAAGCACCACAATAGAACAGAGCAGAGAAGAGCCATTCTGTTCTAGTCTCATCTCCCCCTCCTTCTCCTGACCTGGCAGTACTGCTGGTTACTACAGAGGCAGAAGGGAGGGGCTAGGGAATGGATCAGAGGGGAAGGACTGGAGCAGGAAGCACCATAATAGAACAGAGCAGAGAAGAGCCATTCTGTTCTAGTCTCATCTCCCCCTCCTTCTCCTGACCTGGCATTACTGCTGTTTGTACAGAGGCAGAAGGGAGGGGCTGGGGAAGTGATTAGAGGGGAAGGACTGGAACAGGAAGCACCACAATAGAGCAGAGCAGAGAAGAGTCATTCTGTTCTAGTCTCATCTCCCCCTCCTTCTCCTGACCTGGCATTACTGCTGTTTGTACAGAGGCAGAAGGGAGGGGCTGGGGAAGTGATTAGAGGGGAAGGACTGAAGCAGAAAGCACCACAATAGAGCAGAGCAGAGAAGAGCCATTCTGTTCTAGTCTCATCTCCCCCTCCTTCTCCTGACCTGGCATTACTGCTGGTTGTACAGAGGCAGAAGGGAGGGGCTGGGGAAGTGATTAGAGGGGAAGGACTGGAACAGGAAGCACCACAATAGAACAGAGCAGAGAAGAGCCATTCTGTTCTAGTCTCATCTCCCCCTTCTTCTCCTGACCTGGCATTACTGCTGTTTGTACAGAGGCAGAAGGGAGGGGCTGGGGAAGTTATCAGAGGGGAAGGACGGAAGCAGAAAGCACCACAATAGAACAGAGCAGAGAAGAGCCATTCTGTTCTAGTCTCATCTCCCCTCCTTCTACTGACCTGGCATTACTGCTGGTTGTACAGAGGCAGAAGGGAGGGGCTGGGGAAGTTATCAGAGGGGAAGGACGGAAGCAGAAAGCACCACAATAGAACAGGGCAGAGAACGTAAGAACATAAGAACATAATAACATAAGAACATGCCATACTGGGTCAGACCAAGGGTCCATCAAGCCCAGCATCCTGTTTCCAACAGTGGCCAATCCAGGCCATAAGAACCTGGCAAGTACCCAAAAACTAAGTCTATTCCATGTAACCATTGCTAATGGCAGTGGCTATTCTCTAAGTGAACTTAATAGCAGGTAATGGACTTCTCCTCCAAGAACTTATCCAATCCTTTTTTAAACACAGCTATACTAACTGCACGAACCACATCCTCTGGCAACAAATTCCAGAGTTTAATTGTGCGTTGAGTGAAAAAGAACTTTCTCCGATTAGTTTTAAATGTGCCCCATGCTAACTTCATGGAGTGTCCCCTAGTCTTTCTACTATCCGAAAGAGTAAATAACCTATTCACATCTACCCGTTCTAGACCTCTCATGATTTTAAACACCTCTATCATATCCCCCCTCAGTCGTCTCTTCTCCAAGCTGAAAAGTCCTAACCTCTTTAGTCTTTCCTCATAGGGGAGTTTTTCCATTCCCGTTATCATTTTGGTAGCCCTTCTCTGTACCTTCTCCATCGCAATTATATCTTTTCTGTTCCAGTCTCACCTCCACTCCCCCTCCTGACCTGGCAATACTGCTGGTTACTACAGAGGCAGAAGGAAGGGGCTGGGGAATGGATCAGAGGGTTTTTTTCTATGCTTATCCCTGCTCTACTACTCACCCCACTTATTCACCCTCATCCCTATCTGCAATCAACAAAGGTGGAGGACAGGAGCAGATGAAGTTGGAGCTGACAGGAGAGCAAAGAAGAGCCAATCATCAGACTGTGAAGCCCTTTCCATCGGGTCCAAATGCCCACCCCATCGACTATGGGGAAGAGAGGGCTCTTCTGTGGTCTTCTCTGGTCTTCTGCTCCAGGCTCAGCAGCTCAATGTGTCCACATGGCTAAGGATTCAGCTGACAGCAGAGAGGAGGAGGAAGTCACACAAAGCTCCAGTCAGGCCAGAATAGTTTGTGGCAAGAGAAAGGGGGTGAATGCTGAAAGGGGGTGAGAGGAGGGAGTGAATGTAGTTGATGAATACTTGGGGGAGAAGTGAATGAAGTGAATGCTTGGAGGAGAAGTGTAGAAGAGGGAGTGAATGGTGCAAGAGTTGGGGAGAAAAGCACAAGGATGAGCTTATGTGGAGAAGATGAGAGGTGAATATTGTTTCCCTCCCTATTTACTTAAAGTCACCAATGAAAATGGACTGACTGACCCCTTATTCCTCTCTAAGATCCAAGCTGCCACATATTCTGCAAAGGTTTGAATGGACCACAGCTTGGCTGGGGGAAAGAGAGGGAAAGAGAGAGAGATGGCTGGGATAGGATGTTGTATCAGATCCATGTGGGGGGAGTGGAGGTGGCATGAGAGAGCCAGGGATGGGGACAGAAGGGGCTGAAAAGAAAGGGGAAAGGCCATGGAAGGAAGTGAGAAAGCCAGGAGGAAGTGTATGTGTGCAAAAGAGTCAGCGGTGTAAAATGGAGGTGGGGTGATAAACAGAAATAGCATGAGGGTGGGGCAGAGATGGTGATGAGGATGTGTGGGTGAGAGATCCATAGGGGGTGATAGGGAAGAGAGGGTGAGGATTGGTGACATTCACAGATAGTGAAAGCAGAAGTTAGATTGAGAGAAGAGGTGAGGGGGGTAACAGAGCTAGAAGGGGTGATAGGGCCGAGGGGAAAATGGAAGCTAGAGGTGTGATTGGGTGGAGGAATGAGAGAGCCATTTAAAACAGGAAAAAAACCTTCCTTCTAACATAGCAACAATCTATCACTGATTTACGATGCACCATCATTGATCAGATTATTCCATCATAGAAGGATGTCGATATTGTTGCTCTTCTTAATCACTACGAGCAGTACTGGATTTTCATTTTAATCTTCATCGATTGCCTTAAATGAAGAGTTGGAGTCGTTCTCTATGATTTAGTGAGGGAGCGGTAGATATTGAAAGGAAAATGTCTAGTTAAGTTATGCGGATAAGACGTATGTGGTGAACTTAAAAGGAATATTCAGTAGCATGGCTGGGCTGCTCAATATCCCCAAATAAGTCACTAGTTACCCAGATACCTTTTGTCCGGGTAACTTTAGACCAGCTAATGAGCAGGTCTAACTTATCCGGTTAACTTAACCAGATAAGTTCAAATATTGCAACTTTTCTGGCTCAACTAGCTGGATAAATAGCTCCTCCCTGAATTGCCCATCTCCCAGATAAGCGGCAGCCCCTGTAGGACTGATTTTTGATCTTCTAATGAAGATTTCCCCTGATGTAGATTACATGAAAAAATGGACAGTGCTGGTTTTTATCTCTGCAGGTGGGCAGCCCTGAGATTAATTCTTAGCCATTGGATTTTAACTGCATAAGAAAAGCATTAGTAAAAAATTGGGACAGAGACATTTTAGGACTGACGATTATAGCATGAATCATCATTAGATATAAGTACACAGTTCTAAGAACGATGATCCTTCTCTGTAAGTACAGGAGGTCCTCACAGTTTCATTATTTACAAGGAAGGATATTTTGCACTGTTCCATGAAGCTGTCCAGATAAATTCTCTGAGCGTGATGCTTCTGATCAGAGATGCAATACACTTCATGCTTTCATTCACATCATGGTGTATTCCAGCTTTGCTTACATGATTGCTTTAGGAATAAAAATAATAGTAGACATGTCAACTATTATTTACATACTGCTACCTATCCTTTTATCTCCCCCTGCTGCCATTACATTTGATAGCTCACGCTCTCCCCTCTCCCACGGTATTTCAACTTATACCCCTAGACCCTTCTGACCAAACTTTGTCTCAAACCTGTTATACATTCCCAAACTTAGGTATAACAAACACAGACCTCCTACAAACCACACCACGCGCCACCACTCATACCTCAAATCTATTCATACAACTATGATATCTCCACCACTCACTCAGATTATTGGCATTACTGCACTAACACTCATTCTTTTCAATGCCCAGTCCCTTAACAAAAAAACCTCTATACTCAATGACATCCTCTTAGATGAAACACCCGACATTTGTGCTGTAACCGAAACCTGGTTAAAAGATACTGACAATGTCCTCCTTAACCAACTTCCTAATAATATTTATGATATTATATCAATTCCCAGACCCAAAAAGAAAGGTGGAGGCATTCTACTAGCCGCCACCAAACAACTCAAACTTGCCCTTCATGCTACTTCCCCTCCACCTAAACTTGAAATTGGATTGTTTAAGGCTCCTTCAATCCAAATATGTCTCATATACGCCCCACCTGGTACACTTAACAACAACCCTTCTGCTCTAATAGAATATATTGCCAAAAATATCTCCATTGATTTACCAGCCATTATCTTAGGGGATTTCATTCTTCACGTCGATGCTACTCCTCGCACACCCAGTTGTTCCTCCTTCTTAGAAGCAATGAAATCATTAGGATACAACCAAATCATAAACTTTCCTACTCACAAAGCTGGCCATTCACTCGGATAAGTGGATAAGTGCAAGGTGATGCATATAGGGAAAAATAACCCATGCTATAATTACACGATGTTGGGTTCCATATTAGGTGCTACAACCCAAGAAAGAGATCTGGGTGTCATAGTGGATAACACATTGAAATTGTCGGTTCAGTGTGCTGCGTCAGTCAAAAAAGCAAACAGAATGTTGGGAATTATTAGAAAAGGAATGATGAATAAAACGGAAAATGTCATAATGCCTCTGTATCGCTCCATGGTGAGACCGCACCTTGAATACTGTGTACAATTCTGGTCGCCGCATCTCAAAAAAGATTAATTGCGATGGAGAAGGTACAGAGAAGGGCTACCAAAATGATAAGGGGAATGGAACAACTCCCCTATGAGGAAAGACTAAAGAGGTTAGGACTTTTCAGCTTGGAGAAGAGACGACTGAGGGGGGATATGATAGAGGTGTTTAAAATCATGAGAGGTCTAGAACGGGTAGATGTGAATCGGTTATTTACTCTTTCGGATAGTAGAAAGACTAGGGGACACTCCATGAAGTTAGCATGGGGAACATTTAAAACTAATCGGAGAAAGTTCTTTTTTACTCAACGCACAATTAAACTCTGGAATTTGTTGCCAGAGAATGTGGTTTGTGCAGTTAGTATAGCTGTGTTTAAAAAAGGATTGGATAAGTTCTTGGAGGAGAAGTCCATTACCTGCTATTAAGTTCACTTGGAGAATAGCCACTGCCATTAGCAATGGTTACATGGAATGGACTTAGTTTTTGGGTACTTGCCAGGTTCTTATGGCCTGGATTGGCCACTGTTGGAAACAGGATGCTGGGCTTGATGGACCCTTGGTCTGACCCAGTATGGCATTTTCTTATGTTCTTATGTTCTTAACCAATATATTGTTACTGAATCGCTATCATACACTACTATCCCGTGGTCTGACCACTATATCATAAGATCCACAAATATACTAGAAAGGCCCCCTCCCCCCCCCCTACCACAGCCGCCACAATACAATTCCGCAAATCTTGCAGCAAAGATGAGCTTACTGTGGCTTTTTCACACTCCCTAAACAATCTCAACACTACAAATGCTGACACCACTCTCGCTTCTTGGAATGAGCACACCCTAACAGTTGCAGACAGCATCTGCCCCCTTATCACCAAACAACTATCTTCCCAAAAAAATGCAAAAAAACCCTGGTACAAAACTAATCTTAAAGAACTTAAACAAGCCCTCAGGAAAGCTGAAAGGATTTGGCGCAATGACCCTTCCCCAACACTACTTGCGCGCTACAAAACTTCCCTACACAATTACAACAAGGAAATAAATACTGCCAAAAAGAACTTCTATGCCACCAAAATTCATCAGTACCAATTCAACCCTAAGGCTCTGTTTGAATATGTCAGCTCCCTAACCAGTCTCTCCCCAAATATCATCCCAGTAGAACAAGCCAAATCTAAATGTGAACAATTGGCAATATTTTTCCACGAGAAAGTTAATAAACTTATGACTCGTTTTCCTCCCATCCCTCACACACCACAAAACAATTACACCATCCAATCTACCAACCCCACAGCAACTCTTACACAGTTTGAACACACTACTGACTTAGAAATTGAATCCTTACTTAAAAATATGAGACCAGCAACTCACCCTTCTGATACCATTCCCACGAAAATTCTCCTCACTATACCAGACCTAATAGCCCAGCCAATTTCAGTGATTATTAACGCATCTATTGATGCGGGCATGGTTCCCAATCCATTAAAACAGGCAATTCTTAAACCCTCCCTCAAGAAACCTAAATTGGACCCTACTGATCTGAGCAATTACCGCCCCATCTCCAACCTTCCGTTCATTGCAAAAATCTTAGAAAAAACTATCAATCGCCAACTCAGTGAATATTTAGATGAGCATCTGATCCTATCCCCATCTCAATATGGTTTTCGGAAACTACACAGCACAGAAACCTTGCTTTTATCACTGTCAGACTACTTGATCAAAAGTTTAGACAAAGGACTATCCCATCTGCTAATAATCTTAGACATTTCGGCGGCATTTGATACAGTCAGCCATCAGATACTCCTCAAACGCCTTGATGAGATTGGCATTAATGGCACCGCCCACAATTGGTTCATTTCATACCTCAGCAACAGGAATTATAAAGTCGAATTAGGCAACCATGAATCTAAGGAAATTCCCCTTGCTCATGGAGTCCCCTCAGGGCTCCTCCCTGTCTTCCACGCTATTTAATATCTACCTGTTACCCCTCTGCCAGCTCCTGTCCAGCCTTTAGATGCCACACTATTTGAACGCCGACGATGTACAAATTCAAATTCCTATTACTGACTCCATACCTAAAGCCCTTGATATCTGGAATACAACACTGAATGCTATCAACAAACTACTTAATTCCATGCAACTTGCTCTTAACACTACAAAAACTGAACTCATGGTTATAACTTCTCCCACACTCTCCCATACTACACCGACATTGCCTATTACAATACCCCACACCCAATTTTCCCTCCAATTACGTGATCTAGGAGTCATACTAGACGAACACATGACATTCAAAAAATATATCAATACAATACTGAAAGAATGTTTTTTCAAGATCCACACAATTAAAAAACTAAAACCCTTATTACATTTCAATGACTTCCGCACCGTACTCCAAGCAATGGTATTCTCTAAAATTGACTATTGTAATGTGCTGCTATTAGGAGTACCCAAAAATGCCATCAGTCCGTTACAAATTCTACAGAACACTTCAGCTCGCATCCTCACCAACACTACTTCAAAAGAGCATATTACACCTATTCTTAAACGATTACATTGGCTACCCATTTGTTGGATTCGTGGACCCTTGGGCCGATCGGAACCAGAGGAGAAGTTACTGTAGATGGTGGCAGCAGTGGCCCCGACCAGGAGGTGGCAAGGACGGGCTCGGAACTGGTCGAAGGAGGAACTCTGGAAGCCCTATGCGACCAAGGGCTTTGGCGAGGAGGGTGGAGACGACGGAGCTGGTCCATTGGTGGGAAGATCTTCGCCCTGGAAGCCGATCCTCCCCCGAGAGGAGCTCGTAGGAGTTCGGCCGCTGGGACTTAGGAGATTCACCCTGGAAGCCGGAGTCCCCCCAGGAGGAGCCTGTAGGAACCCGGCCGCTGGGACTTAGGAGGACCCGCGGGGGCCGAGTCAGACGAAGTCCAAGGTTGATTGCCGAAGGGTCATCGCTCGCCAGTCCAGAGTCAGGAACCAATGGATCACCGTAAGCCAGTCCGAGGTCAGGAGCCAAAGAGTCAACGTAAGCAGGTCCGGGGTCAGAAGCCAGAGGATCACCGTAAGCCAAACCGAGGTCAGAAGCCAGGAATCGTCGTAAGCCAGTCCAAAGTCAAGACCCAAGAAACACCGTCAGCCAATCCGGGATCAGGAAACAAGAGGAGCAGGAGAACTCAGGATGCAGCAACTTGAGACAGGAGAACCTGGGAACCTCGTTGCAAGGCCCAGAGGAGAGGGACTGCATGGCTTAAGTAGCCCCTATGGCGTCTGACGTCACCCGAGGGAGGAAGCAGGTTTCGCGCGCTTGGCCCTTTAAATCTCGGGCCGACCCGCGCGCGTGCGCCTAGGGGGCGGGGCCAGCCGCGGCCGGACGCCGGCTGCTCCGCCGGAGTGAAGGCATGGCGGGAGAAGCAGAGGCAGGCCCGGGCACTGCACGCGAGTGCCGGGAGCGCGGCGGCAAGCGTCCCTGGAGGCCCGAGGAGGATGGGGAGAGCCCGGAAGCCCCAGGAGGTAGGCGATGCGGCCGGGGC
This sequence comes from Rhinatrema bivittatum, assembly GCF_901001135.1. NCBI lineage: Eukaryota > Metazoa > Chordata > Amphibia > Gymnophiona > Rhinatrematidae > Rhinatrema > Rhinatrema bivittatum. The sequence continues at coordinate 837,109,882 of NC_042615.1, forward strand.
TGACCCGGGACCGCAACAGTACCCCCCCTCCTACGCCCCCTCCCGGGGGGCCGCGGCATGTCTGGATGCCGAGAATGGAACTCCCGAAGAAGGTTCTTATCCAGGATGTGGGAAGAGGGCTCCCAGGAATTCTCCTCCGGACCATAACCCTCCCAAGACAGTAGGTACTCCCAGCGGCGGCGACGGCACCGGACATCCAATACCTCTTTTACCGTGTAGGTGACATCCTGATCGGAGGAAACCTCGGAGGGCTCTAGCGGGGAAGCCCGAAATCGGGAGAGCACCAGCGGCTTGAGGAGGGACACGTGGAAGACATCATGGATCTTGAGCGTGGAAGGCAGACGCAATCGATAGGATACAGCCCCTACGCGTTCGGCCACCGGAAAGGGTCCAATGTAACGAGGCGCGAGTCTCATGGACGGAGTCCTCAATTGGATGTGCTTAGTGCTTAGCCATACCCTTGTCCCGGGTAAGAAGACCGGAGCGGGCCGTCGAAACCTATCTGCATTTGCCTTAAAGCGGGCTGCCGTACTGCGAAGTTTCTCCTGAGTGGCAAGCCAGAGGTGCTGGAGCTGGCTGGCCGTTAGCTGCGCTGCCGGGGAGGCGACCTGCACAGGTAATGGCAACGGTGGTCTAGGAACTCTCCCATAAACTAGTTGGAAGGGAGGTTGTAGCGTAGCGGAGTGCTTGTGGCGATTATAGGAAAATTCCGCCCAGGGAATGAGAGAGACCCAGTTGTCTTGGAGCTCATCTACAAACGCTCTGAGGAAGGTCTTTAGAGAGCGGTTAGTCCGCTCCACCTGTCCGTTACCCTGGGGGTGAAAGGCCGTGGTAAAGTCTAGTTGTATCCCAAATTTTTTGCATAATGCCCTCCAGTACTTGGCTGTGAATTGGGGACCTCGATCGGAAGCAATATGCAAAGGTAGTCCGTGTAGGCGGAAAATATGCTGGACAAAGAGATCAGCCAGCTCAGGGGCTATAGGTAGCTTGGGAAGCGGGATAAAATGAGCCATTTTCGAAAACCAGTCAACGGTGACCCAAATCACGGTCTTACCCTCAGAGGGAGGTAAATCCACCACAAAGTCGGTGGAGAGATGGGACCATGGTTCTGTGGGAATAGGAAGCGGCTGGAGCAGGCCCCAGGGGCGGCCCGGAGGCGGTTTTTGTTGTGCGCATGTGGGACAGGACTGAACATAGTGCCGAACATCCTCTCTCACTCTTAGCCACCAATAGAACTAAGTGAGCAACTCAAGGGTACGAGAAATCCCAGGATGACCAGCCGTCAGGGAGTCGTGTGCCCACGCCAGAACCTTTCTCCGAGAACGAGCCGGAACCACCGTCTTCCCTTCAGGTCCCAGTTCCATGGCTGCCAGTAGGACTTTAGCTGGATCTAGAATGTATTGAGGAGTCTCCAACACATCGTCAACCTCTGTGGTGCGGGAAAGGGCATCCACCCGAACATTCTTGGCTGCGGGTCGGTAGCGAAGAGAGAAGTCGAACCGACTAAAAAAGAGAGACCAGCGGGCCTGTCGGGGATTGAGCCTCTGCGCATGAGACAAGTACTGCAAGTTCTTGTGGTCGGTGTACACTATGACCGGATGTTGGGCTCCCTCCAGCCACTGGCGCCACTCCTCGAAAGCTAACTTTATGGCCAACAGTTCTTTGTCACCAATCCCGTAATTCTTCTCTGCCGGTGAAAACTTGCGGGAGAAGTATGAACAGGGCCAGGTTTTGCCGGTCTGGGAGGTTTGGAGCAGCACCGCCCCCACCGCAACGTCAGAGGCATCCACTTCTACGATAAACTGATGCTGAGGATCTGGATGTCGGAGACAAGCGTCCTGTAAGAAAGCATCCTTAAGATCCTGGAAGGCCTGGACAGCGGCGGGAGGCCAGTCTCGCGCATCCGCACCCTTCCGTGTGAGAGCAGTCAGGGGAGCTACCAGGCTGGAGTAGTGCGGAATGAACTGTCGGTAAAAATTAGCAAATCCTAAGAACCGTTGGAGTGCTTTCACTCCCGACGGCTGCGGCCAGATCTTGATGGCGCTCACCTTGTCGGGGTCCATCCTGAAGCCAGTAGAGGAGACAATATACCCCAGGAAAGGCAATGATTCCTGTTCAAACTGGCATTTCTCTAGTTTGGCATACAAACGGTTCTCCCTTAGTTTCCGTAGAACTTGGCGCACGTGTTGCCGATGTGCCTCGAGGTCTTGAGAATATATCAATACATCGTCTAAATATACGATGACGGAAGTGTATAGAAAGTCACGGAGCACCTCGTTCATAAGATTTTGGAATACCGCTGGGGCGTTACAGAGACCAAAAGGCATGACCAGATACTCATAATGGCCGTCCCTGGTGTTAAAAGCGGTCTTCCACTCGTCCCCTGGGCGGATGCGCACGAGGTTATAAGCGCCTCTGAGGTCCAATTTGGTGAACACACGGGCCCCTTGGAGGCGATCCAGAAGCTCCGGAATCAGAGGCAACGGGTAACGGTCTCGGCGAGTGATCTGGTTCAAACCCCGATAATCAATACAGGGGCGAAGAGACCCGTCTTTCTTCCCTACGAAGAAAAACCCGGCCCCGGCCGGGGATTTAGAAGGTCGGATGAAACCCCGGTCCAAGTTTTCCTTTATATATGCGGACATAGCTTGGGTCTTGGGCAGAGACAGGGGATAGACTCTCCCACGGGGCGGGGTGGTTCCTGGCAACAAGTTGATTGCGCAATCAAAGGGTCGATGCTCTGGGAGTAATTCTGCCTTTTCCTTAGAGAAGACATCCTGGAAGGCACGGTACTGTGGTGGTATCGTCAATGGAGTTGTGAGGAGCGGAATTGTTTGCAGCGGGCGTGTGGGAAGGCAATGACGGTGGCACGCGGGACTCCAGGAAGTAATCTGAAGGGATCTCCAATCAATCACCGGTGAGTGTTCCCTAAGCCAGGGTAGACCCAGGATGACTGGGTGGATGGATCTTTCAAGAATAAGATGGAGGGCCCCAACCAGCATCTTCAGAGGACCTGTGCGCGTGGAAATGGTTCCAGGAAGTGGATTCCCCTGAATGGAAGAGACACGCATAGGCGGTTCTTGGGGACAAACGCCGAGCTGGAGCTGTTGTACTAGGTCCTGGAGGATGAAATTCCCCCCGGAAACAGAATCGAGTAAGGCTAGGGTATCGAACCCTCCTCCAGGAAGACAAAGTCGTACTGGAACGGTACATGTGGAGTTGGAAGAAATGTTGCCTAGAGTCAACTCCCCACTGAGCTCTAGGTTCGGGCGTTTCCCGGACGCTCGGCACAGCGTGCTAGGAAATGCCCCTGGGCCCCGCAATACAGGCACAGTCCTTGGGAGCGTCGGCGCCTCCGTTCCTCGGCCGAGAGAAGGCCCCAACCCAATTGCATGGGTTCTTCAGGTGGAAGGGCAGCTGTCGTAGGTGGGGTGGCTCGAACCTGAGGTGGCATGGTTCGACGAACGGCCTGCCCCTGGCCGGTTCTCCGCTCCCGAAAGCGGCGCTGGATGCGACAATCGACTCGTCCCGCCAGTTCTACGAGCTCCTGGAGGTCGTCCGGAAGGTCCCGGGCCACGAGTTCGTCCTGGAGCCATGGGGAAAGGCCCTCCAAGAAAATTCCATGTAGGCTGTCCTCCCCCCAGGCTAATTCGGAGGCGAGGGTCTGGAACTCCATAGCATATTCCTCAAGGGGGCGATTGCCCTGCCTCAGCTGGAGCAGTTCTGAGGCCGCCGTAGAGGCGCGAGACGGTTCATCAAAAATCCTCCGGAAAGCCTTAACAAAGTGCACTAGGTTATTCAGCCTGGAATCCTGGCGCTCCCAGAGGGAGGAGGCCCACGCCAAGGGTTTCCCGTCCAGGAGAGAAATGATGTAGGTCGTCTTTCCCGATCCGTGGGGAATTGCGCGGGCAGAAGGTCGAAGCGGATATAACACTGGTTGAGGAATCTCCGGCACGCCTTTGGATCTCCCGAGTACCGAGGCGGGGAAGGCATCTGCACCGGAGCAAAGGAACCCGTAGGGGCCTGAGACGAGGATGCTGCAGGGCTGGCTGTGGAGGCCCCCTCAACCCAATCAGCCAGGCGTTGGACTGTTGACATCAAGGTATCGAGGCATATTTGTTGCTGTTGTAGCTTCTGGGCTAAACCCGGAATAGCCTTGAGGCCGGCGAGGTCCGCCGGGTCCATGGCCTTGCAATCTGTTGGATTCGTGGACCCTTGGGCCGATCGGAACCAGAGGAGAAGTTGCTGTAGATGGTGGCAGCAGTGGCCCCGACCGGGAGGCGGCAAGGACGGGCTCGGAACTGGTCGAAGGAGGAACTCTGGAAGCCCTATGCGACCAAGGGCTTTGGCGAGGAGGGTGGAGACGACGGAGCTGGTCCAGTGGTGGGAAGATCTTCGCCCTGGAAGCCGATCCTCCCCCGAGAGGAGCTCGTAGGAGTTTGGCCGCTGGGACTTAGGAGATTCACCCTGGAAGCCGGAGTCCCCCCAGGAAGAGCCTGTAGGAACCCGGCCGCTGGGACTTAGGAGGACCCGCGGGGGCCGAGTCGGACGAAGTCCAAGGTTGATTGCCGAAGGGTCGTCGCTCGCCAGTCCAGAGTCAGGAACCAATGGATCACCGTAAGCCAGTCCGAGGTCAGGAGCCAAAGAGTCAACGTAAGCCGGTCCGGGGTCAGAAGCCAGAGGATCACCGTAAGCCAAACCGAGGTCAGAAGCCAGGAATCGTCGTAAGCCAGTCCAAAGTCAAGAGCCAAGAAACACCGTCAGCCAATCCGGGATCAGGAAACAAGAGGAGCAGGAGAACTCAGGATGCAGCAACTTGAGACAGGAGAACCTGGGAACCTCGTTGCAAGGCCCAGAGGAGAGGGACTGTAGGGCTTAAGTAGCCCCTACGGCTTCTGACGTCACCCGAGGGAGGAAGCAGGTTTCGCACGCTTGGCCCTTTAAATCTCGGGCCGACCCGCGCGCGTGCGCCTAGGGGGCGGGGCCAGCCGCGGCCGGACGCCGGCTGCTCCGCCGGCTGCTCCGCCGGAGTGAAGGCATGGCGGCAGAAGCAGAGGCAGGCCCGGGCACTGCACGCGAGTGCCGGGAGCGTGGCGGCAAGCGTCCCTGGAGGCCCGAGGAGGATGGGGAGAGCCCGGAAGCCCCGGGAGGTAGGCGATGCGGCCGGGGCTGACCCGGGACCGCAACATTACATTGGCTACCCATTCACTTTCGCATTCAATATAAAGCTTTAACCCTCATACACAAAGCCCTTCACAAATCAGAAATGAACTGGTTCTCCAACTCCTTACAATTTCATACCTCTAATGGGCCGATCAGAAACCCATACATAGCTACCTTGCCAATCCCCTCACCCCAACTTTTCAAATATACATCCACTAAGGCCCGCGCCCTGTCTCTAGCTGGCCCAACCTTATGGAATTCTATGCCCACTGAACTACGACTAGAACAGTCCCCAAAGATCTTCAAGAGGAATCTCAAGACATGGTTATTTACTCAAGCCTATACTTGATCCCCCCTGCTCCTTCCCTCTTCTTTCCACTCACCCTGCAAGCACATTAGACATTATCCTTCTCGTCTACCAATTTCCTTTTGCAATATCTCTAAATTTCCCAGCTCGGCCAACCTCTCTTTCTCCCCCCTCCCCTCCCTCTTTCTCCCCTCCTCTCTCCTCCCCCCCCCCCCCCTTTGCCCTCTTTCTCTGTTTCTACCGTTTATCTTTCTTAGTTATTCTTACTGTTAGTTAATTATGTATTAGTTCTTAATTATTAAGTTGTTATATCTACATTGTTACCCTTTCCCTTAGTTATTTACTTACTAGTTTGTATTTATTACTACCTTGTTCCATGTACAATGCTTGCCATTTTGTTTTGTTTACTGTAAACCGACGTGATATCCTCGGATGAACGGCGGTATATAAACTCCAATAAATAAATAAATAACTTCCTCAGGAAGTAAAGTGAGCTGTGAGGCTGTGGTAAATGTCTGACGTATTCTCTTCTGCTTATTGCAGAGAAAGAGATCGTGAAGGAAGACATAGCAGGGATGTCTGTAGTGATTGAGTTTTGATCTTCTAATGAAGATTTCCCCTGATGTAGATTACATGAAACAATGGACAGTGCTGGTTTTTATCCCTACAAGTGAGCAGCATTGAGATTAGTATTTGGCCATTGGTTATTTTAACTGCAGAAGGTAAACTTTATCAAAACATTGAGATAGAGAATTTTTAGGACTGATTATAACATGAATCATCATTAGATATGTGTACACCTTGAATTCTGTGTGCAATTCTGGTCACCACATCTCAAAAAAGATATAGCTGCGATGGAGAAGGTACAGAGAAGGGCAACCAAAATGATAAAGGGGATGGAACAGCTCCCCTATGAGGAAAGGCTGAAGAGGTTAGGGCTGTTCAGCTTGGAGAAGAGACGGCTGAGGGGGGATATGATAAAAGTCTTTAAGATCATGAGAGGTCTTGAACGATAATATGGGCATGCAGGACCCCACTCGCTCGCAACCACCCCCTTACAATCAAATAATCACACAGGCATTTTCATTGTGGGTAAAACAAGGCCGCAGCTTTAATCATCCAATGGTCCGAGCTTACATCATATCATTAACACAAACAACTAGGACTTTGGTATTGCCCCACACCCCCACCCGTCTATCCGCCACCTTCCGGCAGGATAGCTTAACCAGCCACTCGGCTCGCTCTTTGGCCCACACACGCCAGGTTCCGACTCCCGCCACTCTCCTGCAAGGAGCCACCCGGGTGGACTCCCGCCGCCAATCCTGCAAGGATATATTGCAGGTAAAATTGGTAGCAGCAGGTCACCTATTTATTTTATTCAATTATATAGATTTATGTGCTGATTTCCAAATATAAGATTGAAGCAGTTCCCAATAAGCATGGACCATTACATGGGTGGCAGTTTGGCAATGCTGCACTCCCAGTGAATGGCAGAAAAGATGAGAAACAGCCACCTGCAGATGCTCAGGCATGTTTGGGTAACATCTGGGCGATCTCCCTAGTGGTGCTGGTAATGACAAGACAAGGAAAAGTGATGTTTGCAGATATCATGTTTAGCAGGTATATATTTGGGAGACAGTAGTCCTGGGCATGATTATGGGTGGAGAGGAGGACATTAGAGGAGTTTCTATGACAGCTGCCTTTCCTGTCCACCTCAAATACCATTTTGATCTGAATATTTGCTCTGCCCTTTTTATTAGTGCTATTGTTAAATACCTGGATATTTCCTGTTATTCACCTTTCAGAGTCCAAAATTAGTTTGAGTAACCTAATTAATATAATCATGGTTTTGATAACGAAGAGACCAATATTCAAATATTCTGACAATGGATAACTTAACCTGCTAAAATTAGTCAGAGAAGCTAACCAGTAAATTCAATAGGGTTAATGTCCCACTGCATATCAATGAATAAAATTATCTGGCTACCTTTTGTCAGATAACTTTAAACCTAATTAGCTATGTTTGAATGCATTCACTTAGGTTTAAAGGGGTGGTTATTCAAAAGTGGACGTTCAAGTAATGTAACTGATTAGAACTTATCCGGCTAAGTTACAATGTACATTCAGCGGCACGGCGATGTTACTGAATACATGTTAGGATCTGTGGGTGTGTGGGCCCTGGCAGAGGTGACAGATGGTACCAACCACGTGGAGGAGCCCCATGAGCCTCACCGTCGGGAGGCGAGGTCTCAGCTGATGTCAGACACAGTACAAGTCTAGAGTCTTTTTAAAAGAGGTAGAGCAGCACTAACCGCGGAGCGGAGGATGCAATAAAGTCCCACAGACACCGAGGTGTGGCAGGCCTGTGGAATGAGGAATACACAAGGAGGATAGATGGTACTGCAATGGTCCGCAGAGCAGGGTGCACTGACGAGAGTTCTCCAGCAGAGACGAGATGGTAGTGATCCGCGGAGTGGGGTACACCAATGAGGGTCTACAGTAGATATGGGAATGGTCCACAGCGTGGAATACATCGAAGAAGTCCTCCGTAGAGATGATAGTGGTCTGCAGAGCGGGGTACACCGAAGAGGGTCCTCAGTAGAAACGGTAATGGTCCGCAGAGTGGGGTAGACTAATGAGGTCCTCAGTAAAGATGATAATTGTATGAATAGCAGGGTACATGGCAGGAGTAGCGATGGCTCCAGGGAAGCCACGGGGAACGAGGCAGGCAGAAGTCCAGGGTATCAGGCCCTCCGAGGAATGGATAGCCAGAGATGAAGAGAGGGCCCCCAAGAAGCCGTTACCCAGGACGTGTCACGCAAAGGAAGCAGGAACTGGAACGAATGGTCCATCTTGTGAGCGAGGCGGAATCAGCAATGAGGGAACTCTTTGCCAAGTCGTAGGTAGGCAGGGCTAGTCAGCTTAAATATCCTGGAGGGATGACGACATCCAGAGGGGAACGACTCCGAGGTTCCCACCATGACGTGCTTAAGACTGGCCCATTCGTGTGCGCAACCTACGGATTCTGAGGGCAAGATGGCAGTTGGCAGTGTCTACGCTGTCCAGGAGGACTGGGAGCGGTAGGCAGGTCGGAAGCTGCAAGGCTTCCCAACGGAGTCGAGATTGAACAGAAGGAGGTGAGCATGAGCAGCTGCAGCCGTCTGTCACCGACGGGTGTAACAGTACCCCCCTTCTTAGGGCCCCATCTCCGGGAATTTTGGTTTCTTGGGTGAGAAGCAAGGAACTGTTTGATCAGCTCTTTGTCAAGGATATTGACTGCAGGCTGCCAGCAGTTCTCTTCGGGACCAAATCCTTCCCACGAGATCAGATATTCCCAATGCTTCCGTGCTTCCTGAAGTCCAAGATGTCCTCAACTTGATATGTTATAACTTCCTCTGTGGCCAGAGGTTGGGGCTCAGGAGGTTTCTTGGAGAATTCAGATAGGATGAGACGGCATTAAAAGTGAGATGTGGAAGGCGTTATGGATCTTCAGCGATGAGGGTAGACGAAGGCTGTAAGTGACCGGGCCCTATCCGGTGAAGTATGGGGAAAGGCCCGATGTATCTGGGAGCAAAGCGAGCTGAAGGCAATTTTAAGCGAATAAAGCTAGTGCTGAGCCATACCTTGACTCTGGGATTCAACTGAGGGGCTGCCCGATGATGGCATCATAGAACTTCTTGGATTTCAGGGCGGCTTGCTGTAGAAGTTGTTTGGTGTGTTCCCACAGTTGGTGCAGCTCTTGTGTAGAGGCTTGCGCTGCCAGAGAAGGTACAGACAGAGGAATTGGAAGAGGAGGCAGAGGCTGGCATCCATACACTACTTGAAGGATGATGACCCAGTAGAGATGCAGACTGATGGGAGTTCAGGGCGAACTTGGCCCAGGGCTATGTAAGACAAGTCATTCTGCAGAGAGTTTACGTATCCCCGAAGGAACTGTTTCAGGGTTCGGTTTGTCCTCACTGCCTGGCTATTGGCCTGTGGGTGATAGGCCGATGTGAGATCCAAGGAGATGTTGAATATTTTACAAATTGACCTCCAAAACCTGGCACTGAATTGAACACCCCCCCCTCCCCAACCAATCAAACAGTATGTGTCTCTGGAGTCCGTGGAGGCGGAAGATGTGACGGATAAAAAGTTTAGCTAACTCTGCGGCTGAAGGAAGACCCAGGTAACGCCACAAAGTGAGCCATCTTTGAAAATCGGTCCACGGTGACCCAAATGGTGTTATTGCCACTGGAAGGAGGTACATCCACAATGAAATCCATGGCTATGTGTGTCCATGGCTCACTAGGTGCAGGACGAGGTTGTAGGAGACCCCAAGGATGGTCTGTCAGCAGCTTCTGACGAGCGCAAGTGGAGCATGATTCCACGTACACATTGGACATCTTTCTTCATGGTTGCCCACCAGTAGACCTCTGAAGGGAAAAGAGATTCTTGCTTGTCCGGGTTGGCCTGTGAGTACGAATCATGCGCCCAGCGGAGGATAGTTTTGCGAAGAGGTCGGGGAACCACAGTCTTCCCGGCTGGCACTGTGAGTGTAGCAGAAAATGAGTACTTTAGTCGGATCAATGATGTGCCGTGGAACATCTGGAACATCATCTGTGGTGAACGAATCAGAGAGAGCTTGTTCTGGAAATTATCCGGGAGTAGTTGCAGAGGTATAGAAGAGGGAACCAGTTTGATAGATGTGGTCGGTTGTAGAGTGCGTCCGGGTTAAGGCTGCACCTCGGGGGAGGTCGAAGGAGGGATATGGTTGAGCACGGCATGGCCTTCCGGGTATGCACGTGACGCTACAGCAAAGCGACGCCCTAGCGAGTGGGACTATTAAGTCTGTCTCTCGCCTTAGGTGCGCTTGGGTGACGTCGTCGATGGAGCGATGCTGGCAGGTAAGTGTATGTGGAGCGTTCGATTCCGGCCTCGTGGCCGGTGCGGTTCCGTCGGTGGTAGGGCGAGAATTAGAGGCCTTACACCGATGGGTCCTGCGCCGGCTGCGCAGCCCTTCTCCCAGCTCCTACTGGGCCGTGGGGGTCACTGATCGTGGCGTCCGACGTCCGACGGGATCGCTGTGTCTGTAACTATATCTGTTGGTGCTCAGAGGCAAATGGTGGGCCTCAGAGGATGATGGTGGAGCTCAAGGGCCTTTCCGAGAGCTTGCAGTACCCGGATGTTAAGGAAGAGTGCAGATTCGTCAATAATGGAGGTGTAGCGAGTTGAGCTGTGCTTAGGTCGAGTCTCCACTCGGGGCTTCACGAAGGGGCTCACAAAGGGGCCTGCCCCTTTGTCGCGCTCCTTTGCTGCGCGGCGTTCGGCGCGTGGCGCCTAACAGTGCTCGATTTAAAGGCCAGCAGGGCCTGCTCTGATTGGTGGGAGCGGCTTCGTGGGCGTGTCTCGGCGGGTCCGGCGCGACTTTCTTTAATTTTTAGCGTTCTTGCTGCTGCTGCTGTTTTTTAATCTGGCCCGTTATCGGCGCTGGGGCTGCTCGGGCGAAGGGGCTATTGCACTGACCTTCCCCCGGCGGGGCTCGGCGCCGATCGCGCAGGCCTTCCCCGGCGATGCAGCAGAGAAGAGGAGGAAATGGCGCCGAACAGTGCTCGATTTAAAGGCCAGCAGGGCCTGCTCTGATTGGTGGGAGCGGCTTCGTGGGCGTGTCTCAGCGGGTCCGGCGCGACTTTCTTTAATTTTTAGCGTTCTTGCTGCTGCTGCTGTGTATAATAAATATTTATTATATTTGCTATGAGCAAATATAATAAATATCATATATTTATTATATTTGTTGGTAATCAGTTGATAGTGCTATTTGTTCAGTACTTGTTATCGTGATATAATTAGTTGTTTTACTGTTCCTTTTATTATCATATATTTATTATGTTTGTTGGTAATCAGTTGATAGTGCTATTTGTTCAGTACTTGTTATCTTGAGATAATTAGTTGTTTTACTGTTCGTTCTATTATCATATATTTATTATGGTTTTGCTTTCCCTATTAAGCTGAGCAGTTGGAGTGTATGGGCAGGCTAGGTAGGCAGAGTGGTTTTTTTGTCATCACATTTCTATGTTTGTAAAGATCTTGGCATTCTCAGCCTTCTCATTAATGAGGTCAAAGACAACAGCAAGGGCATTTATTTTGGTTGAAATGATAATTGTTAATAATTTCAATCGATGTTCATATTATTCCACAGATAAAGTACTCCAGAGATTTCATTATTTTGTATGTAAAGGCCCTGTACTAGAGATGTGAATCGTGTGATCGATCGTCTTAACGATCGATTTCGGCTGGGAGGGGGAGGGAATCGGATCGTCGCAGTTTGGGTTTTTTAAATATCGTGTAAATCGTGTAAATCGTGTAAATCGAAAACCGGCACACTAAAACATCCCTAAAACCCACCCCGACCCTTTAAAATAAATCCCCCACCCTCCCGAACCCCTCCAAAATGCCTTAAATTACCTGGGGTCCTGTGGGGGGGGAGGGGAAGGGGGAGGGCGGGAAAACCGGCACACTAAAACAACCCTAAAACCCACCCCGACCCTTTAAAATAAATCCCCCACCCTCCCGAACCCCCTCAAAATGCCTTAAATTACCTGGGGTCCAGAGGAAGGGTCCCGCTGTGATCCTTTACTCTTGGACCTCCGGTGCATTGTAGAAATGGCGCCGGCGCTACCTTTGCCTTGTCATATGACAGGTCAAAGGTAGCGCCGGCGCCATTTTGTTTTTTGTCCCCCGACGTCAGGAGCGTAGGAGATCGCTCCCGGACCCCCTCTGAACCCCCAGGGACTTTTGGCCAGCTTGGGGGGGCCTCCTGACCCCCACAAGACTTGCCAAAAGTCCAGCGGGGGTCCGGAACGACCTCCTGCAGTCGAATCGTGTTGCCGTACGGCCGGCGCCATTTTGCGCAAGGTTTTCCGTACGGAAAACTCATGGAGAGAGAGAGTACAAGTCACATGGACTTGGGTAACTCCCTGAAGTGCCTTTAATTATTACACTGTGGGGAAAGAGGCAGCCCCAGGGTCTTGGCTTGGTGGTCCAAAAGCAGTATACTGATGGACTTAACCTCACGGGCAGGACAGAATCGGCCTCTCTTGTGTTCCCCACAAGGGACAAGCACTGATAACTGGGCCAGGAATCCTGCTGCTCTCTTGGAATATCATAGGAGCCCTTCAGCCTTGCATAGGAGGAGCAGGGCTTACCCCTGCATGAGAGGAGATGCACCCTGCTCAGCTTTAGCAGGAAGGCACAGACTGAGTCTCTTTACCTCTTCAGCTGAATATGAGCATCCACTCTATTTACTCTTCTGTAAATATCTACAGCTGCTCCCTCCTTTAGAGAGTCATTTTATAACATTGTGCTGGGGTAAGGTCTGTGTGTGTCTTTAATGTGCAGACTTTATCCTGCACTCTCAAAGCAATGAGCATTAGTGTGCTTTGATAATGCTCAGGTAAGTGGCTGATACAGGCAGACAATCACTGGCACAGAGTTACACCTGATCCTCCTAGGACAGAACTTGTGCAGCTTCACTAATGCTCACTTTCTCACATCAAAAAGAAAGCATGGAAGTCTCATCTCTGCCCTCTGAAGAACCTCCTCCCACACTTTGTATAAAAGTACAAATGACTGCTTGCCCTTATAATTCAGATAAGGTTCAATATTATTACACTACAAGGTCCCTACAGGGCGTACAGAGTCTTCATTTAAACTCTCTCCCAAACAGAAAGTGCTTAACTTGCTCTGCATCAATATCATCATCAGCTTTATCCACAGTGGAACTTAAGGAAAAAAGTAGCTCCTATAAATAATACTTGCTCTCTAAGCCCCAAACAGCCCACTCAACGTCCTGAGTTGATTTTACTGTCACTTCCCTGTAAATTGTGGACTACAGTCCCAGATATTCTTAATTTTTTCCTTCTGATTTCTTTTTTTCGCATTAAATTGAAATTTCGTGAATATTACAGTAGTATATTCTGAAGATTTTGAATAAAATGAGTATTTGACTATTTACTATATATTACTGAGTATGAAACCATGTTGCATGCATATTTTTATGTGCACTGACCCCTGGGCTCTTTTATAACAGCCATTTCCATGTATAAAGCCTTAGAAAACAGTGGATCGAATGTTTCCCCACCACTGCCCTGAAATCATCCCTTCCCTGCTGGGAAACGAGCAACAAAGCAGAAGGAGCAGGAACTGCAATGCTGTTACTTTATTGAAGAAGCAATACAAGGGACAGCAGAATCATAAGACGTCTCTACAGGATAAGATGCTTCATGTGCCAGCGGATATGGAAGAAAATCCCTTGTAGTGAACAGAAAAGAGCAGACAGGTTTCAGCCGTCAGCAGTCACCACCTTTCAGATCTCATCAGATGATCCTGGACACTTGCTGGGCCCCTCTAAAAGAGAGAATAAGATCAATAAATACAGAGCAGGGTCAGCCTGAGAGAGAAAAAATACAAAATACTTCTGAATGGATCGCTGGGAGCAGGATTATCCAGAAGATGCTCCCAGCGCATGATGGGGACCTGCTAATAGCTGCTCATTTGCTCAGATTGCAGTATGGGAGCTTCCTGATTACTTACTGGCGCGAATTGCATGGTAGAAGCAGCTGATTGGCTGCTCTTCAGCTCTGACTGCACGGTAGAAGGAG